>NW_027554209.1:0-86907 GCF_045843805.1 Urocitellus parryii
TTGCCAAGCTTCCAAAAATCTACGAGTTTCCTGAAATCTCAGCAAACATTTTTTCACCCAATCTTGATGATACTTCCATTTAATGATCAGTACACGAATCCCACTTGGCTCACGAAATTTCGTTCTTCTAGGTCAAACCGTTCCTTTGCAGTAACCGTTTTCATGTTTAGGTTTCACTCTGTTATCTCCTATATGGATACATGTAGTTGGAACTCTAAAATCAAACACCGTTTGTGCTAGCTCTTTGAAACTTGGCAAAATAATGTAGTTCCAAGTTCTATCGCTATGTTTTGTGTCCTATTGAAGTAGCCCCAAGCAGAGACTGACGAGAATCACTTTCATTGAAAGGGGTTGCCAAGCTTCCAAAAAACTACTAGTTAAATGAAATCTCACCAAACATTTTTTCACCCAATGTTGATGATACTTCCACTTAATGATCAGTACACCAATCCCACTTCGCTCAAAAAATATCGTTCTTCTAGGTCATTCCGTTCCTTTGCAGTAACCGTTTTCATGTTTAGGATTCACTCTGTTTTCTCCAATAAGGATACATGTAGTTGGAACTCTAAATCAAACACAGTTTGTGCTAGATCTTTGAAACTTGGCACAATAATGTAGTTCCAAGTTCTATCGCTATGGTTTGTGTCCTATTGAAGTAGCGCCAAGAAGAGACTGACGAGAATCACTTTCATTGAAAGGGGTTGCCAAGCTTCCAAAAAACTACGAGTTTCCTGAAATCGCAGCAAACATTTTTTAACCGAACATTTTTCACCCACGTAATGATCACTACACCAATCCCACTTGCCTCACCAAATTTCGTTCTTCTAGGTTAAACCGTTCCTTTGCAGTAACCGTTTTCATGTTTAGGTTTCACTCTGTTTTCTCCTATATGGATACATGTAGTTGGAACTCTAAATCAAACACCGTTTGTGCTAGCACTTTGAAACGTTGCACAATAATGTACTTCCAAGTTCTATCGCTATGGTTTGTGTCCTATTGAAGTAGCCCCAAGCAGAGACTGACGAGAATCACTTTCATTGAAAGGGGTTGTCAAGCTTCCAAACAACTACGAGTTTCCTGAAATCTCAGCAAACATTTTTTCACCCAATTTTGATGATACTTCCATTTAATGATCAGTACACCAATCCCACTTGGCTCACCAAATATCGTTCTTCTAGGTCAATCCGTTCCTTTGCAGTAACCGTTTTCATGTTTAGGATTCACTCTGTTTTCTCCTATATGGATACATGTAGTTGGAACTCTAAATCAAACACGGTTTGTGCTAGCTCTTTGAAACTTGGCACAATAATGTAGTTCCAAGTTCTATCGCTATGGTTTGTGTCCTATTGAAGTAGCCCCAAGCAGAGACTGACGAGAATCACTTTCATTGAAAGGGGTTGCCAAGCTTCCAAAAAACTACTAGTTAAATGAAATCTCAGCAAACATTTTTTCACCCATATTGATGATACTTCCATTTAATGATCAGTACACCAATCTCACTTGGCTCACCAAATTTTGTTCTTCTAGGTCAAACCGTTCCTTTGCAGTAACCGTTTTCATGTTTATGTTTCACTCTGTTTTCTCCTGTATGGATACATGTAGTTGGAACTCTAAATCAAACACGGTTTGTGCTAGCTCTTTGAAACTTGGCACAATAATGTAGTTCCAAGTTCTATCGCTATGGTTTGTGTCCTATTGAAGTAGCCCCAAGCAGAGACTGACGAGAATCACTTTCATTGAAAGGGCTTGCCAAGCTTCCAAAAAACTACGAGTTTCCTGAAATCTCAGCAAACATTTTTTCACCCAATCTTGATGATACTTCCATTTAATGATCAGTTCACCAATCCCACTTGGCTCACCAAATTTCGTTCTTCTAGGTCAAACCGTTCCTTTGCAGTAACCGTTTTCATGTTTAGGTTTCACTCTGTTTTCTCCTGTATGGATACATGTAGTTGGAACTCTAAATCAAACACGGTTTGTGCTAGCTCTTTGAAACTTGGCACAATAATGTAGTTCCAAGTTCTATCGCTATGGTTTGTGTCCTATTGAAGTAGCCCCAAGCAGAGACTGACGAGAATCACTTTCATTGAAAGGGGTTGCCAAGCTTCCAAAAAACTACCAGTTTCCTGAAATCTCAGCAAACATTTTTTCACCCAATCTTGATGATACTTCCATTTAATGATCAGTTCACCAATCCCACTTGGCTCACCAAATTTCGTTCTTCTAGGTTAAACCGTTCCTTTGCAGTAACCGTTTTCATGTTTAGGTTTCACTCTGTTTTCTCCTATATGGATACATGTAGTTGGAAGTCTAAATCAAACACGGGTGTGCTAGCTCTTTGAAACTTGGCACAATAATGTAGTTCCAAGTTCTATCGCTATGGTTTGTGTCCTATTGAAGGAGCCCCAAGCAGACACTGACGAGAATCACTTTCATTGAAAGGGGTTGCCAATCTTCCAAAAAACTACGAGCTTCCTGAAATCACAGCAAACATTTTTTTCACCCAATCTTGATGATACTTCCATTTAATGATCAGTACACCAATCCCACTTGGCTCACCAAATTTAGTTCTTCTAGGTCAAACCGTTCCTTTGCAGTAACCGTTTTCATGTTTAGGTTTCACTCTGTTTTCTCCTATATGGATACATATAGTTGGAACTCTAAATCAAACACGGTTTGTGCTAGCTCTTTGAAACTTGGCACAATAATGTAGTTCCAAGATCTATCGCTATGGTTTTTGTCCTATTGAAGTAGCCCCAAGCAGACACTGACGAGAATCACTTTCATTGAAAGGGCTTGCCAAGCTTCCAAAAAACTACGAGTTTCCTGAAATCTCAGCAAACATTTTTTCACCCAATCTTGATGATGCTTCCATTTAATGATCAGTACACGAATCCCACTTGGCTCACCAAATTTCGTTCTTCTAGGTTAAACGGTTCCTTTGCAGTAACCGTTTTCCTGTTTAGGTTTCACTCTGTTTTCTCCTATATGGATACATGTAGTTGGAACTCTAAATCAAACACCGTTTGTGCTAGCACTTTGAAACGTTGCACAATAATGTACTTCCAAGTTCTATCGCTATGGTTTGTGTCCTATTGAAGTAGCCCCAAGCAGAGACTGACGAGAATCACTTTCATTGAAAGGGGTTGCCAAGCTTCCAAAAAACTACTAGTTAAATGAAATCTCACCAAACATTTTTTCACCCAATGTTGATGATACTTCCACTTAATGATCAGTACACCAATCCCACTTCGCTCACCAAATATCGTTCTTCTAGGTCATTCCGTTCCTTTGCAGTAACCGTTTTCATGTTTAGGATTCACTCTGTTTTCTCCAATAAGGATACATGTAGTTGGAACTCTAAATCAAACACAGTTTGTGCTAGATCTTTGAAACTTGGCACAATAATGTAGTTCCAAGTTCTATCGCTATGGTTTGTGTCCTATTGAAGTAGCGCCAAGAAGAGACTGACGAGAATCACTTTCATTGAAAGGGGTTGCCAAGCTTCCAAAAAACTACGAGTTTCCTGAAATCGCAGCAAACATTTTTTAACCGAACATTTTTCACCCACGTAATGATCACTACACCAATCCCACTTGCCTCACCAAATTTCGTTCTTCTAGGTTAAACCGTTCCTTTGCAGTAACCGTTTTCATGTTTAGGTTTCACTCTGTTTTCTCCTATATGGATACATGTAGTTGGAACTCTAAATCAAACACCGTTTGTGCTAGCACTTTGAAACGTTGCACAATAATGTACTTCCAAGTTCTATCGCTATGGTTTGTGTCCTATTGAAGTAGCCCCAAGCAGAGACTGACGAGAATCACTTTCATTGAAAGGGGTTGTCAAGCTTCCAAACAACTACGAGTTTCCTGAAATCTCAGCAAACATTTTTTCACCCAATTTTGATGATACTTCCATTTAATGATCAGTACACCAATCCCACTTGGCTCACCAAATATCGTTCTTCTAGGTCAATCCGTTCCTTTGCAGTAACCGTTTTCATGTTTAGGATTCACTCTGTTTTCTCCTATATGGATACATGTAGTTGGAACTCTAAATCAAACACGGTTTGTGCTAGCTCTTTGAAACTTGGCACAATAATGTAGTTCCAAGTTCTATCGCTATGGTTTGTGTCCTATTGAAGTAGCCCCAAGCAGAGACTGACGAGAATCACTTTCATTGAAAGGGGTTGCCAAGCTTCCAAAAAACTACTAGTTAAATGAAATCTCAGCAAACATTTTTTCACCCCATATTGATGATACTTCCATTTAATGATCAGTACACCAATCTCACTTGGCTCACCAAATTTTGTTCTTCTAGGTCAAACCGTTCCTTTGCAGTAACCGTTTTCATGTTTATGTTTCACTCTGTTTTCTCCTGTATGGATACATGTAGTTGGAACTCTAAATCAAACACGGTTTGTGCTAGCTCTTTGAAACTTGGCACAATAATGTAGTTCCAAGTTCTATCGCTATGGTTTGTGTCCTATTGAAGTAGCCCCAAGCAGAGACTGACGAGAATCACTTTCATTGAAAGGGCTTGCCAAGCTTCCAAAAAACTACGAGTTTCCTGAAATCTCAGCAAACATTTTTTCACCCAATCTTGATGATACTTCCATTTAATGATCAGTTCACCAATCCCACTTGGCTCACCAAATTTCGTTCTTCTAGGTCAAACCGTTCCTTTGCAGTAACCGTTTTCATGTTTAGGTTTCACTCTGTTTTCTCCTGTATGGATACATGTAGTTGGAACTCTAAATCAAACACGGTTTGTGCTAGCTCTTTGAAACTTGGCACAATAATGTAGTTCCAAGTTCTATCGCTATGGTTTGTGTCCTATTGAAGTAGCCCCAAGCAGAGACTGACGAGAATCACTTTCATTGAAAGGGGTTGCCAAGCTTCCAAAAAACTACCAGTTTCCTGAAATCTCAGCAAACATTTTTTCACCCAATCTTGATGATACTTCCATTTAATGATCAGTTCACCAATCCCACTTGGCTCACCAAATTTCGTTCTTCTAGGTTAAACCGTTCCTTTGCAGTAACCGTTTTCATGTTTAGGTTTCACTCTGTTTTCTCCTATATGGATACATGTAGTTGGAAGTCTAAATCAAACACGGTTTGTGCTAGCTCTTTGAAACTTGGCACAATAATGTAGTACCAAGTTCTATCGCTATGGTTTGTGTCCTATTGAAGGAGCCCCAAGCAGACACTGACGAGAATCACTTTCATTGAAAGGGGTTGCCAATCTTCCAAAAAACTACGAGCTTCCTGAAATCACAGCAAACATTTTTTCACCCAATCTTGATGATACTTCCATTTAATGATCAGTACACCAATCCCACTTGGCTCACCAAATTTAGTTCTTCTAGGTCAAACCGTTCCTTTGCAGTAACCGTTTTCATGTTTAGGTTTCACTCTGTTTTCTCCTATATGGATACATATAGTTGGAACTCTAAATCAAACACGGTTTGTGCTAGCTCTTTGAAACTTGGCACAATAATGTAGTTCCAAGATCTATCGCTATGGTTTTTGTCCTATTGAAGTAGCCCCAAGCAGACACTGACGAGAATCACTTTCATTGAAAGGGCTTGCCAAGCTTCCAAAAAACTATGAGTTTCCTGAAATCTCAGCAAACATTTTTTCACCCAATCTTGATGATGCTTCCATTTAATGATCAGTACACGAATCCCACTTGGCTCACCAAATTTCGTTCTTCTAGGTTAAACGGTTCCTTTGCAGTAACCGTTTTCCTGTTTAGGTTTCACTCTGTTTTCTCCTATATGGATACATGTAGTTGGAACTCTAAATCAAACACCGTTTGTGCTAGCACTTTGAAACGTTGCACAATAATGTACTTCCAAGTTCTATCGCTATGGTTTGTGTCCTATTGAAGTAGCCCCAAGCAGAGACTTACGAGAATCACTTTCATTGAAAGGGGTTGCCAAGCTTCCAAACAACTACGAGTTTCCTGAAATCTCAGCAAACATTTTTTCACCCAATTTTGATGATACTTCCATTTAATGATCAGTACATCAATCCCATTGGCTCACCAAATATCGTTCTTCTAGGTCAATCCGTTCCTTTGCAGTAACCGTTTTCATGTTTAGGATTCACTCTGTTTTCTCCTATATGGATACATGTAGTTGGAACTCTAAATCAAACACGGTTTATGCTAGCTCTTTGAAACTTGGCAAAATAATGTAGTTCCAAGTTCTTTCGCTATGCTTTGTGTCCTATTGAAGTAGCCCCAAGCAGAGACTGACGAGAATCACTTTCATTGAAAGGGGTTGCCAAGCTTCCAAAAATCTACGAGTTTCCTGAAATCTCAGCAAACATTTTTTCACCCAATCTTGATGATACTTCCATTTAATGATCAGTACACGAATCCCACTTGGCTCACGAAATTTCGTTCTTCTAGGTCAAACCGTTCCTTTGCAGTAACCGTTTTCATGTTTAGGTTTCACTCTGTTTTCTCCTATATGGATACATGTAGTTGGAACTCTAAATCAAACACGGTTTTGCTAGCTCTTTGAAACTTGGCAAAATAATGTAGTTCCAAGTTCTATCGCTATGTTTTGTGTCCTATTGAAGTAGCCCCAAGCAGAGACTGACGAGAATCACTTTCATTGAAAGGGGTTGCCAAGCTTCCAAAAAACTACTAGTTAAATGAAATCTCACCAAACATTTTTTCACCCAATGTTGATGATACTTCCACTTAATGATCAGTACACCAATCCCACTTCGCTCACCAAATATCGTTCTTCTAGGTCAATCCGTTCCTTTGCAGTAACCGTTTTCATGTTTAGGATTCACTCTGTTTTCTCCTATAAGGATACATGTAGTTGGAACTCTAAATCAAACACAGTTTGTGCTAGATCTTTGAAACTTGGCACAATAATGTAGTTCCAAGTTCTATCGCTATGGTTTGTGTCCTATTGAAGTAGCGCCAAGAAGAGACTGACGAGAATCACTTTCATTGAAAGGGGTTGCCAAGCTTCCAAAAAACTACGAGTTTCCTGTAATCTCAGCAAACATTTTTTAACCGAACATTTTTCACCCACGTAATGATCACTACACCAATCCCACTTGCCTCACCAAATTTTGTTCTTCTAGGTTAAACCGTTCCTTTGCAGTAACCGTTTTCATGTTTAGGTTTCACTCTGTTTTCTCCTATATGGATACATGTAGTTGGAACTCTAAATCAAACACCGTTTGTGCTAGCACTTTGAAACGTTGCACAATAATGTACTTCCAAGTTCTATCGCTATGGTTTGTGTCCTATTGAAGTAGCCCCAAGCAGAGACTGACGAGAATCACTTTCATTGAAAGGGGTTGTCAAGCTTCCAAACAACTACGAGTTTCCTGAAATCTCAGCAAACATTTTTTCACCCAATTTTGATGATACTTCCATTTAATGATCAGTACACCAATCCCACTTGGCTCACCAAATATCGTTCTTCTAGGTCAATCCGTTCCTTTGCAGTAACCGTTTTCATGTTTAGGATTCACTCTGTTTTCTCCTATATGGATACATGTAGTTGGAACTCTAAATCAAACACGGTTTGTGCTAGCTCTTTGAAACTTGGCACAATAATGTAGTTCCAAGTTCTATCGCTATGGTTTGTGTCCTATTGAAGTAGCCCCAAGCAGAGACTGACGAGAATCACTTTCATTGAAAGGGGTTGCCAAGCTTCCAAAAAACTACTAGTTAAATGAAATCTCACCAAACATTTTTTCACCCCATATTGATGATACTTCCATTTAATGATCAGTACACCAATCCCACTTGGCTCACCAAATTTTGTTCTTCTAGGTCAAACCGTTCCTTTGCAGTAACCGTTTTCATGTTTATGTTTCACTCTGTTTTCTCCTGTATGGATACATGTAGTTGGAACTCTAAATCAAACACGGTTTGTGCTAGCTCTTTGAAACTTGGCACAATAATGTAGTTCCAAGTTCTATCGCTATGGTTTGTGTCCTATTGAAGTAGCCCCATGCAGAGACTGACGAGAATCACTTTCATTGAAAGGGCTTGCCAAGCTTAAAAAAAACTACGAGTTTCCTGAAATCTCAGCAAACATTTTTTCACCCAATCTTGATGATACTTCCATTTAATGATCAGTACACCAATCCCACTTGGCTCAACAAATTTCGTTCTTCTAGGTGAAACCGTTCCTTTGCAGTAACCGTTTTCATGTTTAGGTTTCACTCTGTTTTCTCCTGTATGGATACATGTAGTTGGAACTCTAAATCAAACACGGTTTGTGCTAGCTCTTTGAAACTTGGCACAATAATGTAGTTCCAAGTTCTATCGCTATGGTTTGTGTCCTATTGAAGTAGCCCCAAGCAGAGACTGACGAGAATCACTTTCATTGAAAGGGGTTGCCAAGCTTCCAAAAAACTACCAGTTTCCTGAAATCTCAGCAAACATTTTTTCACCCAATCTTGATGATACTTCCATTTAATGATCAGTTCACCAATCCCACTTGGCTCACCAAATTTCGTTCTTCTAGGTTAAACCGTTCCTTTGCAGTAACCGTTTTCATGTTTAGGTTTCACTCTGTTTTCGCCTATATGTATACATGTAGTTGGAAGTCTAAATCAAACACGGTTTGTGCTAGCTCTTTGAAACTTGGCACAATAATGTAGTTCCAAGTTCTATCGCTATGGTTTGTGTCCTATTGAAGGAGCCCCAAGCAGACACTGACGAGAATCACTTTCATTGAAAGGGGTTGCCAAGCTTCCAAAAAACTAAGAGTTTCCTGAAATCTCAGCAAACATTTTTTCACCCAATCTTGATGATACTTCCATTTAATGATCAGTACACCAATCCCACTTGGCTCACCAAATTTCGTTCTTCTAGGTCAAACCGTTCCTTTGCAGTAACCATTTTCATGTTTAGGTTTCACTCTGTTTTCTCCTGTATGGATACATGTAGTTGGAACTCTAAATCAAACACGGTTTGTGCTAGCTCTTTGAAACTTGGCACAATAATGTAGTTCCAAGTTCTATCGCAATGGTTTGTGTCCTATTGAAGTAGCCCCAAGCAGAGACTGACGAGAATCACTTTCATTGAAAGGGGTTGCCAAGCTTCCAAAAAACTACCAGTTTCCTGAAATCTCAGCAAACATTTTTTCACCCAATCTTGATGATACTTCCATTTAATGATCAGTTCACCAATCCCACTTGGCTCACCAAATTTCGTTCTTCTAGGTTAAACCGTTCCTTTGCAGTAACCGTTTTCATGTTTAGGTTTCACTCTGTTTTCTCCTATATGGATACATGTAGTTGGAAGTCTAAATCAAACACGGTTTGTGCTAGCTCTTTGAAACTTGGCACAATAATGTAGTTCCAAGTTCTATCGCTATGGTTTGTGTCCTATTGAAGGAGCCCCAAGCAGACACTGACGAGAATCACTTTCATTGAAAGGGGTTGCCAATCTTCCAAAAAACTACGAGCTTCCTGAAATCACAGCAAACATTTTTTCACCCAATCTTGATGATACTTCCATTTAATGATCAGTACACCAATCCCACTTGGCTCACCAAATTTAGTTCTTCTAGGTCAAACCGTTCCTTTGCAGTAACCGTTTTCATGTTTAGGTTTCACTCTGTTTTCTCCTATATGGATACATGTAGTTGGAACTCTAAATCAAACACGGTTTGTGCTAGCTCTTTGAAACTTGGCACAATAATGTAGTTCCAAGATCTATCGCTATGGTTTTTGTCCTATTGAAGTAGCCCCAAGCAGACACTGACGAGAATCACTTTCATTGAAAGGGCTTGCCAAGCTTCCAAAAAACTACGAGTTTCCTGAAATCTCAGCAAACATTTTTTCACCCAATCTTGATGATGCTTCCATTTAATGATCAGTACACGAATCCCACTTGGCTCACCAAATTTCGTTCTTCTAGGTTAAACGGTTCCTTTGCAGTAACCGTTTTCCTGTTTAGGTTTCACTCTGTTTTCTCCTATATGGATACATGTAGTTGGAACTCTAAATCAAACACCGTTTGTGCTAGCACTTTGAAACGTTGCACAATAATGTACTTCCAAGTTCTATCGCTATGGTTTGTGTCCTATTGAAGTAGCCCCAAGCAGAGACTGACGAGAATCACTTTCATTTAAAGGGGTTGCCAAGCTTCCAAACAACTACGAGTTTCCTGAAATCTCAGCAAACATTTTTTCACCCAATTTTGATGATACTTCCATTTAATGATCAGTACATCAATCCCATTGGCTCACCAAATATCGTTCTTCTAGGTCAATCCGTTCCTTTGCAGTAACCGTTTTCATGTTTAGGATTCACTCTGTTTTCTCCTATATGGATACATGTAGTTGGAACTCTAAATCAAACACGGTTTATGCTAGCTCTTTGAAACTTGGCAAAATAATGTAGTTCCAAGTTCTTTCGCTATGCTTTGTGTCCTATTGAAGTAGCCCCAAGCAGAGACTGACGAGAATCACTTTCATTGAAAGGGGTTGCCAAGCTTCCAAAAATCTACGAGTTTCCTGAAATCTCAGCAAACATTTTTTCACCCAATCTTGATGATACTTCCATTTAATGATCAGTACACGAATCCCACTTGGCTCACGAAATTTCGTTCTTCTAGGTCAAACCGTTCCTTTGCAGTAACCGTTTTCATGTTTAGGTTTCACTCTGTTTTCTCCTATATGGATACATGTAGTTGGAACTCTAAATCAAACACGGTTTGTGCTAGCTCTTTGAAACTTGGCAAAATAATGTAGTTCCAAGTTCTATCGCTATGTTTTGTGTCCTATTGAAGTAGCCCCAAGCAGAGACTGACGAGAATCACTTTCATTGAAAGGGGTTGCCAAGCTTCCAAAAAACTACTAGTTAAATGAAATCTCACCAAACATTTTTTCACCCAATGTTGATGATACTTCCACTTAATGATCAGTACACCAATCCCACTTCGCTCACCAAATATCGTTCTTCTAGGTCAATCCGTTCCTTTGCAGTAACCGTTTTCATGTTTAGGATTCACTCTGTTTTCTCCTATAAGGATACATGTAGTTGGAACTCTAAATCAAACACAGTTTGTGCTAGATCTTTGAAACTTGGCACAATAATGTAGTTCCAAGTTCTATCGCTATGGTTTGTGTCCTATTGAAGTAGCGCCAAGAAGAGACTGACGAGAATCACTTTCATTGAAAGGGGTTGCCAAGCTTCCAAAAAACTACGAGTTTCCTGTAATCTCAGCAAACATTTTTTAAGCGAACATTTTTCACCCACGTAATGATCACTACACCAATCCCACTTGCCTCACCAAATTTTGTTCTTCTAGGTTAAACCGTTCCTTTGCAGTAACCGTTTTCATGTTTAGGTTTCACTCTGTTTTCTCCTATATGGATACATGTAGTTGGAACTCTAAATCAAACACCGTTTGTGCTAGCACTTTGAAACGTTGCACAATAATGTACTTCCAAGTTCTATCGCTATGGTTTGTGTCCTATTGAAGTAGCCCCAAGCAGAGACTGACGAGAATCACTTTCATTGAAAGGGGTTGTCAAGCTTCCAAACAACTACGAGTTTCCTGAAATCTCAGCAAACATTTTTTCACCCAATTTTGATGATACTTCCATTTAATGATCAGTACACCAATCCCACTTGGCTCACCAAATATCGTTCTTCTAGGTCAATCTGTTCCTTTGCAGTAACCGTTTTCATGTTTAGGATTCACTCTGTTTTCTCCTATATGGATACATGTAGTTGGAACTCTAAATCAAACACGGTTTGTGCTAGCTCTTTGAAACTTGGCACAATAATGTAGTTCCAAGTTCTATCGCTATGGTTTGTGTCCTATTGAAGTAGCCCCAAGCAGAGACTGACGAGAATCACTTTCATTGAAAGGGGTTGCCAAGCTTCCAAAAAACTACTAGTTAAATGAAATCTCACCAAACATTTTTTCACCCCATATTGATGATACTTCCATTTAATGATCAGTACACCAATCCCACTTGGCTCACCAAATTTTGTTCTTCTAGGTCAAACCGTTCCTTTGCAGTAACCGTTTTCATGTTTATGTTTCACTCTGTTTTCTCCTGTATGGATACATGTAGTTGGAACTCTAAATCAAACACGGTTTGTGCTAGCTCTTTGAAACTTGGCACAATAATGTAGTTCCAAGTTCTATCGCTATGGTTTGTGTCCTATTGAAGTAGCCCCAAGCAGAGACTGACGAGAATCACTTTCATTGAAAGGGCTTGCCAAGCTTCCAAAAAACTACGAGTTTCCTGAAATCTCAGCAAACATTTTTTCACCCAATCTTGATGATACTTCCATTTAATGATCAGTACACCAATCCCACTTGGCTCACCAAATTCGTTCTTCTAGGTGAAACCGTTCCTTTGCAGTAACCGTTTTCATGTTTAGGTTTCACTCTGTTTTCTCCTGTATGGATACATGTAGTTGGAACTCTAAATCAAACACGGTTTGTGCTAGCTCTTTGAAACTTGGCACAATAATGTAGTTCCAAGTTCTATCGCTATGGTTTGTGTCCTATTGAAGTAGCCCCAAGCAGAGACTGACGAGAATCACTTTCATTGAAAGGGGTTGCCAAGCTTCCAAAAACTACCAGTTTCCTGAAATCTCAGCAAACATTTTTTCACCCAATCTTGATGATACTTCCATTTAATGATCAGTTCACCAATCCCACTTGGCTCACCAAATTTCGTTCTTCTAGGTTAAACCGTTCCTTTGCAGTAACCGTTTTCATGTTTAGGTTTCACTCTGTTTTCGCCTATATGGATACATGTAGTTGGAAGTCTAAATCAAACACGGTTTGTGCTAGCTCTTTGAAACTTGGCACAATAATGTAGTTCCAAGTTCTATCGCTATGGTTTGTGTCCTATTGAAGGAGCCCCAAGCAGACACTGACGAGAATCACTTTCATTGAAAGGGGTTGCCAATCTTCCAAAAAACTACGAGCTTCCTGTAATCACAGCAAACATTTTTTCACCCAATCTTGATGATACTTCCATTTAATGATCAGTACACCAATCCCACTTGGCTCACCAAATTTAGTTCTTCTAGGTCAAACCGTTCCTTTGCAGTAACCGTTTTCATGTTTAGGTTTCACTCTGTTTTCTCCTATATGGATACATGTAGTTGGAACTCTAAATCAAACACGGTTTGTGCTAGCTCTTTGAAACTTGGCACAATAATGTAGTTCCAAGATCTATCGCTATGGTTTTTGTCCTATTGAAGTAGCCCCAAGCAGACACTGACGAGAATCACTTTCATTGAAAGGGCTTGCCAAGCTTCCAAAAAACTACGAGTTTCCTGAAATCTCAGCAAACATTTTTTCACCCAATCTTGATTATACTTCCATTTAATGATCAGTACACCAATCCCACTTGGCTTACCAAATTTCGTTCTTCTAGGTTAAACCGTTCCTTTGCAGTAACCGTTTTCCTGTTTAGGTTTCACTCTGTTTTTCTCCTATATGGATACATGTAGTGGGAACTCTAAATCAAACACGGTTTGTGCTAGCTCTTTGAAACTTGGCACAATAATGTAGTTCCAAGTTCTATCGCTATGGTTTGTGTCCTATTGATGTATCCCCAAGCAGAGACTGACGAGAATCACTTTCATTGAAAGGGGTTGCCTAGCTTCCAAAAAACTACGAGTTTCCTGAAATCTCAGCAAACTTTTTTTCACCCAACATTTTTTCACCCACGTAATGATCACTACACCAATCCCACTTGGCTCACCAAATTTCGTTCTTCTAGGTTAAACCGTTCCTTTGCAGTAACCGTTTTCCTGTTTAGGTTTCACTCTGTTTTCTCCTATATGGATACATGTAGTTGGAACTCTAAATCAAACACGGTTTGTGCTAGCTCTTTGAAACTTGGCACAATAATGTACTTCCAAGTTCTATCGCTATGGTTTGTGTCCTATTGAAGTAGCCCCAAGCAGACACTGACGAGAATCACTTTCATTGAAAGGGGTTGCCAAGCTTCCAAAAAACTACGAGTTTCCTGAAATGACAGCAAACATTTTTTCACCCAATCTTGATGATACTTCCATTTAATGATCAGTACACCAATCCCACTTGGCTCACCAAATTTCGTTCTTCTAGGTCAATCCGTTCCTTTGCAGTAACCGTTTTCATGTTTAGGTTTCACTCTGTTTTCTCCTATATGGATACATGCAGTTGGAACTCTAAGTCAATCACGGTTTATGCTAGCTCTTTGAAACTTGGCAAAATAATGTAGTTCCAAGTTCTATCGCTATGGTTTGTGTCCTATTGAAGTAGCCCCAAGCAGAGACTGACAAGAATCACTTTCATTGAAAGGGGTTGCCAAGCTTCCAAAGAACTACGAGTTTCCTGAAATCTCAGCAAACATTTTTTCACCCAATCTTGATGATACTTCCATTTAATGATCAGTACACCAATCCCACTTTGCTCACCAAATTTCGTTCTTCTAGGTGAAACCGTTCCTTTGCAGTAACCGTTTTCATGTTTAGGTTTCACTCTGTTTTCTCCTATATGGATACATGTAGTTGGAAGTCTAAATCAAACACGGTTTGTGCTAGCTCTTTGAAACTTGGCACAATAATGTAGTTCCAAGTTCTATCGCTACGGTTTGTGTCCTATTGAAGAAGCCCCAAGCAGACACTGACGAGAATCACTTTCATTGAAAGGGGTTGCCAAGCTTCCAAAAAACTACCAGTTTCCTGAAATCTCAGCAAACATTTTTTCACCCAATCTTGATGATACTTCCATTTAATGATCAGTTCACCAATCCCACTTGGCTCACCAAATTTCGTTCTTCTAGGTTAAACCGTTCCTTTGCAGTAACCGTTTTCATGTTTAGGTTTCACTCTGTTTTCTCCTATATGGATACATGTAGTTGGAAGTCTAAATCAAACACGGTTTGTGCTAGCTCTTTGAAACTTGGCACAATAATGTAGTTCCAAGTTCTATCGCTATGGTTTGTGTCCTATTGAAGTAGCCCCAAGCAGACACTGACGAGAATCACTTTCATTGAAAGGGCTTGCCAAGCTTCCAAAAAACTACAAGTTTCCTGAAATCACAGCAAACATTTTTTCACCCAATCTTGATGATACTTCCATTTAATGATCAGTACACCAATCCCACTTGGCTCACCAAATTTAGTTCTTCTAGGTCAAACCGTTCCTTTGCAGTAACCGTTTTCATGTTTAGGTTTCACTCTGTTTTCTCCTATATGGATACATACAGTTGGAACTCTAAATCAAACACGGTTTGTGCTAGCTCTTTGAAACTTGGCACAATAATGTAGTTCCAAGTTCTATCGCTATGGTTTGTGTCCTATTGATGTATCCCCAAGCAGAGACTGACGAGAATCACTTTCATTGAAAGGGGTTGCCAAGCTTCCAAAAAACTACGAGTTTCCTGAAATCTCAGCAAATATTTTTTCACCCAATCTTGATGATACTTCCATTTAATGATCAGTACACGAATCCCACTTGGCTCACCAAATTTCATTCTTCTAGGTTAAACGGTTCCTTTGCAGTAACCGTTTTCCTGTTTAGGTTTCACTCTGTTTTCTCCTATATGGATACATGTAGTTGGAACTCTAAATGAAACACGGTTTGTGCTAGCACTTTGAAACGTTGCACAATAATGTACTTCCAAGTTCTATCGCTATGGTTTGTGTCCTATTGAAGTAGCCCCAAGCAGAGACTGACGAGAATCACTTTCATTGAAAGGGGTTGCCAAGCTTCCAAAAAACTACGAGTTTCCTGAAATCTCAGCAAACATTTTTTCACCCAATTTTGATGATACTTCCACTTAATGATCAGTAAACCAATCCCACTTGGCTCACCAAATATCGTTCTTCTAGGTCAATCCGTTCCATTGCAGTAACCGTTTTCATGTTTAGGATTCACTCTGTTTTCTCCTATAAGGATACATGTAGTTGGAACTCTAAATCAAACACAGTTTGTGCTAGATCTTTGAAACTTGGCACAATAATGTAGTTCCAAGTTCTATCGCTATGGTTTGTGTCCTATTGAAGTAGCCCCAAGTAGAGACTGACGAGAATCACTTTCATTGAAAGGGGTTGCCAAGCTTCCAAAAAACTACGAGTTTCCTGAAATCTCAGCAAACATTTTTTCACCCAACATTTTTTCACCCACGTAATGATCACTACACCAATTCCACTTGGCTCATCAAATTTCGTTCTTCTAGGTTAAACCGTTCCTTTGCAGTAACCGTTTTCATGTTTAGGTTTCACTCTTTTTTCTCCTATATGGATACATGTAGTTGGAACTCTAAATCAAACACGGTTTGTGCTACCTCTTTGAAACTTGGCACAATAATGTAGTTCCAAGTTCTATCGCTATGGTTTGTGTCCTATTGAAGTAGCCCCAAGCAGAGACTGACGAGAATCACTTTCATTGAAAGGGGTTGCCAAGCTTCCAAAAAACTACCAGTTTCCTGAAATCTCAGCAAACATTTTTTCACCCAATCTTGATGATACTTCCATTTAATGATCAGTTCACCAATCCCACTTGGCTCACCAAATTTCGTTCTTCTAGGTTAAACCGTTCCTTTGCAGTATCCGTTTTCATGTTTAGGTTTCACTCTGTTTTCTCCTATATGGATACATGTAGTTGGAACTCTAAATCAAACACGGTTTGTGCTAGCTCTTTGAAACTTGGAACAATAATGTAGTTCCAAGTTCTATCGCTATGGTTTGTGTCCTATTGAAGTAGCCCCAAGCAGAGACTGACGAGAATCACTTTCATTGAAAGGGCTTGCCAAGCTTCCAAAAAACTACGAGTTTCCTGAAATCACAGCAAACATTTTTTCACCCAATCTTGATGATACTTCCATTTAATGATCAGTACACGAATCCCACTTGTCTCATGAAATTTCGTTCTTCTAGGTCAAACCGTTCCTTTGCAGTAACCGTTTTCATGTTTAGGTTTCACTCTGTTTTCTCCTATATGGATACATGTAGTTGGAACTCTAAATCAAACACGGTTTGTGCTAGCTCTTTGAAACTTGGCAAAATAATGTAGTTCCAAGTTCTATCGCTATGGTTTGTGTCCTATTGAAGTAGCCCCAAGCAGACACTGACGAGAATCACTTTCATTGAAAGGGGTTGCCAAGCTTCCAAAAAGCTACCAGTTTCCTGAAATCTCAGCAAACATTTTTTCACCCAATCTTGATTATACTTCCATTTAATGATCAGTACACCAATCCCACTTGGCTTACCAAATTTCGTTCTTCTAGGTTAAACCGTTCCTTTGCAGTAACCGTTTTCCTGTTTAGGTTTCACTCTGTTTTCTCCTATATGGATACATGTATTGGGAACTCTAAATCAAACACGGTTTGTGCTAGCTCTTTGAAACTTGGCACAATAATGTAGTTCCAAGTTCTATCGCTATGGTTTGTGTCCTATTGATGTATCCCCAAGCAGAGACTGACGAGAATCACTTTCATTGAAAGGGGTTGCCTAGCTTCCAAAAAACTACGAGTTTCCTGAAATCTCAGCAAACATTTTTTCACCCAACATTTTTTCACCCACGTAATGATCACTACACCAATCCCACTTGGCTCACCAAATTTCGTTCTTCTAGGTTAAACCGTTCCTTTGCAGTAACCGTTTTCCTGTTTAGGTTTCACTCTGTTTTCTCCTATATGGATACATGTAGTTGGAACTCTAAATCAAACACGGTTTGTGCTAGCTCTTTGAAACTTGGCACAATAATGTACTTCCAAGTTCTATCGCTATGGTTTGTGTCCTATTGAAGTAGCCCCAAGCAGACACTGACGAGAATCACTTTCATTGAAAGGGGTTGCCAAGCTTCCAAAAAACTACGAGTTTCCTGAAATGACAGCAAACATTTTTTCACCCAATCTTGATGATACTTCCATTTAATGATCAGTACACCAATCCCACTTGGCTCACCAAATTTCGTTCTTCTAGGTCAATCCGTTCCTTTGCAGTAACCGTTTTCATGTTTAGGTTTCACTCTGTTTTCTCCTATATGGATACATGCAGTTGGAACTCTAAGTCAATCACGGTTTATGCTAGCTCTTTGAAACTTGGCAAAATAATGTAGTTCCAAGTTCTATCGCTATGGTTTGTGTCCTATTGAAGTAGCCCCAAGCAGAGACTGACAAGAATCACTTTCATTGAAAGGGGTTGCCAAGCTTCCAAAGAACTACGAGTTTCCTGAAATCTCAGCAAACATTTTTTCACCCAATCTTGATGATACTTCCATTTAATGATCAGTACACCAATCCCACTTTGCTCACCAAATTTCGTTCTTCTAGGTGAAACCGTTCCTTTGCAGTAACCGTTTTCATGTTTAGGTTTCACTCTGTTTTCTCCTATATGGATACATGTAGTTGGAAGTCTAAATCAAACACGGTTTGTGCTAGCTCTTTGAAACTTGGCACAATAATGTAGTTCCAAGTTCTATCGCTACGGTTTGTGTCCTATTGAAGAAGCCCCAAGCAGACACTGACGAGAATCACTTTCATTGAAAGGGGTTGCCAAGCTTCCAAAAAACTACCAGTTTCCTGAAATCTCAGCAAACATTTTTTCACCCAATCTTGATGATACTTCCATTTAATGATCAGTTCACCAATCCCACTTGGCTCACCAAATTTCGTTCTTCTATGTTAAACCGTTCCTTTGCAGTAACCGTTTTCATGTTTAGGTTTCACTCTGTTTTCTCCTATATGGATACATGTAGTTGGAAGTCTAAATCAAACACGGTTTGTGCTAGCTCTTTGAAACTTGGCACAATAATGTAGTTCCAAGTTCTATCGCTATGGTTTGTGTCCTATTGAAGTAGCCCCAAGCAGACACTGACGAGAATCACTTTCATTGAAAGGGCTTGCCAAGCTTCCAAAAAACTACGAGTTTCCTGAAATCACAGCAAACATTTTTTCACCCAATCTTGATGATACTTCCATTTAATGATCAGTACACCAATCCCACTTGGCTCACCAAATTTAGTTCTTCTAGGTCAAACCGTTCCTTTGCAGTAACCGTTTTCATGTTTAGGTTTCACTCTGTTTTCTCCTATATGGATACATACAGTTGGAAATCTAAATCAAACACGGTTTGTGCTAGCTCTTTGAAACTTGGCACAATAATGTAGTTCCAAGTTCTATCGCTATGGTTTGTGTCCTATTGATGTATCCCCAAGCAGAGACTGACGAGAATCACTTTCATTGAAAGGGGTTGCCAAGCTTCCAAAAAACTACCTGTTTCCTGAAATCTCAGCAAATATTTTTTCACCCAATCTTGATGATACTTCCATTTAATGATCAGTACACGAATCCCACTTGGCTCACCAAATTTCATTCTTCTAGGTTAAACGGTTCCTTTGCAGTAACCGTTTTCCTGTTTAGGTTTCACTCTGTTTTCTCCTATATGGATACATGTAGTTGGAACTCTAAATGAAACACGGTTTGTGCTAGCACTTTGAAACGTTGCACAATAATGTACTTCCAAGTTCTATCGCTATGGTTTGTGTCCTATTGAAGTAGCCCCAAGCAGACACTGACGAGAATCACTTTCATTGAAAGGGGTTGCCAAGCTTCCAAAAAACTACGAGTTTCCTGAAATCTCAGCAAACATTTTTTCACCCAATTTTGATGATACTTCCACTTAATGATCAGTAACCAATCCCACTTGGCTCACCAAATATCGTTCTTCTAGGTCAATCCGTTCCATTGCAGTAACCGTTTTCATGTTTAGGATTCACTCTGTTTTCTCCTATAAGGATACATGTAGTTGGAACTCTAAATCAAACACAGTTTGTGCTAGATCTTTGAAACTTGGCACAATAATGTAGTTCCAAGTTCTATCGCTATGGTTTGTGTCCTATTGAAGTAGCCCCAAGTAGAGACTGACGAGAATCACTTTCATTGAAAGGGGTTGCCAAGCTTCCAAAAAACTACGAGTTTCCTGAAATCTCAGCAAACATTTTTACACCCAACATTTTTTCACCCACGTAATGATCACTACACCAATTCCACTTGGCTCACCAAATTTCGTTCTTCTAGGTTAAACCGTTCCTTTGCAGTAACCGTTTTCATGTTTAGGTTTCACTCTTTTTTCTCCTATATGGATACATGTAGTTGGAACTCTAAATCAAACACGGTTTGTGCTACCTCTTTGAAACTTGGCACAATAATGTAGTTCCAAGTTCTATCGCTATGGTTTGTGTCCTATTGAAGTAGCCCCAAGCAGAGACTGACGAGAATCACTTTCATTGAAAGGGGTTGCCAAGCTTCCAAAAAACTACCAGTTTCCTGAAATCTCAGCAAACATTTTTTCACCCAATCTTGATGATACTTCCATTTAATGATCAGTTCACCAATCCCACTTGGCTCACCAAATTTCGTTCTTCTAGGTTAAACCGTTCCTTTGCAGTATCCGTTTTCATGTTTAGGTTTCACTCTGTTTTCTCCTATATGGATACATGTAGTTGGAACTCTAAATCAAACACGGTTTGTGCTAGCTCTTTGAAACTTGGCAAAATAATGTAGTTCCAAGTTCTATCGCTATGGTTTGTGTCCTATTGAAGTAGCCCCAAGCAGAGACTGACGAGAATCACTTTCATTGAAACGGGTTGCCAAGCTTCCAAAAAAGGTTCCCTGAAATCTCAGCAAACATTTTTTCACCCAATCTTGATGATACTTCCATTTAATGATCAGTACACGAATCCCACTTGTCTCATGAAATTTCGTTCTTCTAGGTCAAACCGTTCCTTTGCAGTAACCGTTTTCATGTTTAGGTTTCACTCTGTTTTCTAATATATGGATACATGTAGTTGGAACTCTAAATCAAACACGGTTTGTGCTAGCTCTTTGAAACTTGGCAAAATAATGTAGTTCCAAGTTCTATCGCTATGGTTTGTGTCCTATTGAAGTAGCCCCAAGCAGACACTGACGAGAATCACTTTCATTGAAAGGGGTTGCCAAGCTTCCAAAAAGCTACCAGTTTCCTGAAATCTCAGCAAACATTTTTTCACCCAATCTTGATGATACTTCCATTTAAAGATCAGTACACCAATCCCACTTGGCTCACCAAATTTCATTTTTCTAGGTTAAACCGGTTCTTTGCAGTAACCCTTTTCATGTTTAGGTTTCACTCTGTTTTCTCCTATATAGATACTTGTAGTTGGAACTCTAAATCAAACACGGTTTATGCTAGCTCTTTGAAACTTGGCAAAATAATGTAGTTCCAAGTTCTATCGCTATGGTTTGTGTCCTATTGAAGTAGCCCCAAGCAGAGACTGACGAGAATCACTTTCATTGAAAGCGGTTGCCAAGCTTCCAAAAAACAACGAGTTTCCTGAAATCTCAGCAAACATTTTTTCACCCAATCTTGATGATACTTCCATTTAATGATCAGTACACGAATCCCACTTGGCTCACCAAATTTCGTTCTTCTAGGTCAAACCGTTCCTTTGCAGTAACCGTTTTCATGTTTAGGTTTCACTCTGTTTTCTCCTATATAAATACATGTAGTTGGAACTCTAAATCAAACATGGTTTGTGCTAGCTCTTTGAAACTTTGCAAAATAATGTAGTTCCAAGTTCTTTCGCTATGCTTTGTGTCCTATTGAAGTAGCCCCAAGCAGAGACTGACGAGAATCACTTTCATTGAAAGGGGTTGCCAAGCTTCCAAAAAACTAGGAGTTTCCTGAAATCTCAGCAAACATTTTTTCACCCAATATTGATTATACTTCCATTTAATGATCAGTACCCCAATCCCACTTGGAGCACCAAATTTCGTTCTTCTAGGTTAAACCGTTCCTTTGCAGTAATCGTTTCCATGTTTATGTTTCACTCTGTTTTCTCCTATATGGATACATGTAGTTGGAACTCTAAATCAAACACGGTTTGTGCTACCTCTTTGAAACTTGGCACAATAATGTAGTTCCAAGTTCTATCGCTATGGTTTGTGTCCTATTGATGTAGCCCCAAGCAGAGACTGACGAGTATCACTTTCATTGAAAGGGGTTGCCAAACTTCCAAAAAACTGCGAGTTTCCTGAAATCTCAGCAAACATTTTTTCAACCAATCTTGATGATACTTCCATTTAATGATCAGTACACCAATCCCACTTTGCTCACCAAATTTCGTTCTTCTAGGTGAAACCGTTCCTTTGCAGTAACCGTTTTCATGTTTAGGTTTCACTCTGTTTTCTCCTGTATGGATACATGTAGTTGGAACTCTAAATCAAACACCGTTTGTGCTAGCACTTTGAAACGTTGCAAAATAATGTACTTCCAAGTTCTATCGCTATGGTTTGTGTCCTATTGAAGTAGCCCCAAGCAGAGACTGACGAGAATCACTTTCATTGAAAGGGGTTGCCAAGCTTCCAAACAACTACGAGTTTCCTGAAATCTCAGCAAACATTTTTTCACCCAATTTTGATGATACTTCCATTTAATGATCAGTACACCAATCCCACTTGGCTCACCAAATATCGTTCTTCTAGGTCAATCCGTTCCTTTGCAGTAACCGTTTTCATGTTTAGGATTCACTCTGTTTTCTCCTATATGGATACATGTATTTGGAACTCTAAATCAAACACGGTTTGTGCTAGCTCTTTGAAACTTGGCACAATAATGTAGTTCCAAGTTCTATCGCTATGGTTTGTGTCCTATTGAAGTAGCCCCAAGCAGAGACTGAAGAGAATCACTTTCATTGAAAGGGGTTGCCAAGCTTCCAAAAAACTACGAGTTTCCTGAAATCTCAGCAAACATTTTTTCACCCAATTTTGATGATACTTCCATTTAATGATCAGTACACCAATCCCACTTGGCTCACCAAATATCGTTCTTCTAGGTCAATCCGTTCCTTTGCAGTAACCGTTTTCATGTTTAGGATTAACTCTGTTTTCTCCTATATGGATACATGTAGTTGGAACTCTAAATCAAACACGGTTTGTGCTAGCTCTTTGAACTTGGCACAATAATGTAGTTCCAAGTTCTATCGCTATGGTTTGTGTCCTATTGAAGTAGCCCCAAGCAGAGACTGACAAGAATCACTTTCATTGAAAGGGGTTGCCAAGCTTCCAAAAAACTACTAGTTAAATGAAATCTCACCAAACATTTTTTCACCCCATATTGATGATACTTCCATTTAATGATCAGGACACCAATCCCACTTGGCTCACCAAATTTTGTTCTTCTAGGTTAAACCGTTCCTTTGCAGTAACCGTTTTCATGTTTATGTTTCACTCTGTTTTCTCCTATATGGATACATGTAGTTGGAACTCTAAATCAAACACGGTTTGTGCTACCTCTTTGAAACTTGGCACAATAATGTAGTTCCAAGTTCTATCGCTATGGTTTGTGTCCTATTGAAGTAGCCCCAAGCAGAGACTGACGAGAATCACTTTCATTGAAAGGGGTTGCCAAGCTTCCAAAAAACTACGAGTTTCCTGAAATCTCAGCAAACATTTTTTCACCCAATCTTGATGATGCTTCCATTTAATGATCAGTACACGAATCCCACTTGGCTCACCAAATTTCGTTCTTCTAGGTTAAACGGTTCCTTTGCAGTAACCGTTTTCCTGTTTAGGTTTCACTCTGTTTTCTCCTATATGGATACATGTAGTTGGAACTCTAAATCAAACACCGTTTGTGCTAGCACTTTGAAACATTGCACAATAATGTACTTCCAAGTTCTATCGCTATGGTTTGTGTCCTATTGAAGTAGCCCCAAGCAGAGACTGACGAGAATCACTTTCATTGAAAGGGGTTGCCAAGCTTCCAAACAACTACGAGTTTCCTGAAATTCTCAGCAAACATTTTTTCACCCAATTTGATGATACTTCCATTTAATGATCAGTACACCAATCCCACTTGGCTCACCAAATATCGTTCTTCTAGTCAATCCGTTCCTTGGCAGTAACCGTTTCATGTTTAGGATTCACTCTGTTTTCTCCTTTATGGATACATGTAGTTGGAACTCTAAATCAAACACGGTTTGTACTAGCTCTTTGAAACTTGGCACAATAATGTAGTTCCAAGTTCTATCGCTATGGTTTGTGTCCTATTGAAGTAGCCCGAAGCAGAGACTGACGAGAATCACTTTCATTGAAAGGGGTTGCCAAACTTCCAAAAAACTGCGAGTTTCCTGAAATCTCAGCAAATATTTTTTTCACCCAATCTTGATGATACTTCCATTTAAAGATCAGTACACCAATCCCACTTGGCTCACCAAATTTCGTTCTTCTAGGTCAAACCGTTCCTTTGCAGTAACCGTTTTCATGTTTAGGTTTCACTCTTGTTTTCTCCTGTATGGATACATGTAGTTGGAACTCTAAATCAAACACGGTTTGTGATAGCTCTTTGAAACTTGGCACAATAATGTAGTTCCAAGTATCTATCGCTATGGTTTGTGTCCTATTGAAGTAGCCCCAAGCAGAGACTTATGAGAATCACTTTCATTGAAAGGGGTTGCCAAGCTTCCAAAAAACTACCAGTTTCCTGAAATCTCAGCAAACATTTTTTAACCCAATCTTGATGATACTTCATTTAATGATCAGTTCACCAATCCCACTTGGCTCACCAAATTTCGTTCTTCTAGGTTAAACGTTCCTTTGCAGTAACCGTTTTCATGTTTAAGTTTCACTCTGTTTTCTCCTATATGGATACATGTAGTTGGAAGTCTAAATCAAACACGGTTTGTGCTAGCTCTTTGAAACTTGGCACAATAATGTAGTTCCAAGTTCTATCGCTATGGTTTTTGTCCTATTGAAGTAGCCCCAAGCAGACACTGACGAGAATCACTTTCATGAAAGGGGTTGCCAAGCTTCCAAAAAACTACGAGTTTCCTGAAATCTCAGCAAACATTTTTTCACCCAATTTTGATGATACTTCCACTTAATGATCAGTAAACCAATCCCACTTGGCTCACCCAATATCGTTCTTCTAGGTCAATCCGTTCCATTGCAGTAACCGTTTTCATGTTTAGGATTCACTCTGTTTTCTCCTATAAGGATACATGTAGTTGGAACTCTAAATCAAACACAGTTTGTGCTAGATCTTTGAAACTTGGCACAATAATGTAGTTCCAAGTTCTATCGCTATGGTTTGTGTCCTATTGAAGTAGCCCCAAGCAGAGACTGACGAGAATCACTTTTCATTGAAAGGGGTTGCCAAGCTTCCAAAAAACTACGAGTTTCCTGAAATCTCAGCAAACATTTTATCACCCAACATTTTTTCACCCACGTAATGATCACTACACCAATCCCACTTGGCTCACCAAATTTCGTTCTTCTAGGTTAACCGTTCCTTTGCAGTAACCGTTTTCATGTTTAGGTTTCACTCTTTTTTCTCCTATATGGATACATGTAGTTGGAACTCTAAATCAAACACGGTTTGTGCTAGCTTTTTGAAACTTGGCACAATAATGTAGTTCCAAGTTCTATCGCTATGGTTTGTGTCCTATTGAAGTAGCCCCAAGCAGAGACTGACGAGAATCACTTCATTGAAAGGGGTTGCCAAGCTTCCAAAAAACTACCAGTTTCCTGAAATCTCAGCAAACATTTTTTCACCCAATCTTGATGATACTTCCATTTAATGATCAGTTCACCAATCCCACTTGGCTCACCAAATTTCGTTCTTCTAGGTTAAACCGTTCCTTTGCAGTATCCGTTTTCATGTTTAGGTTTCACTCTGTTTTCTCCTATATGGATACATGTAGTTGGAACTCTAAATCAACACGGTTTGTGCTAGCTCTTTGAAACTTGGCACAATAATGTAGTTCCAAGTTCTATCGCTATGGTTTGTGTCCTATTGAAGTAGCCCCAACCAGAGACTGACGAGAATCACTTTCATTGAAAGGGGTTGCCAAGCTTCCAAAAAACTACCAGTTTCCTGAAATCTCAGCAAACATTTTTTCACCCAATCTTGATGATACTTCCATTTAATGATCAGTTCACCAATCCCACTTGGCTCACCAAATTTCGTTCTTCTAGGTCAAACCGTTCCTTTGCAGTAACCGTTTTCATGTTTAGGTTTCACTCTGTTTTCTCCTATATGGATACATGTAGTTGGAACTCTAAATCAAACACGGTTTGTGCTAGCTCTTTGAAACTTTGCACAATAATGTAGTTCCAAGTTCTATCGCTATGGTTTGTGTCCTATTGAAGTAGCCCCAAGCAGACACTGACGAGAATCAATTTCATTGAAAGGGGTTGCCAAGCTTCCAAAAAGCTACCAGTTTCCTGAAATCTCAGCAAACATTTTTTCACCCAATCTTGATGATACTTCCATTTAAAGATCAGTACACCAATCCCACTTGGCTCACCAAATTTCATTTTTCTAGGTTAAACCGGTTCTTTGCAGTAACCCTTTTCATGTTTAGGTTTCACTCTGTTTTCTCCTATATGGATACTTGTAGTTGGAACTCTAAATCAAACACGGTTTATGCTAGCTCTTTGAAACTTGGCAAAATAATGTAGTTCCAAGTTCTATCGCTATGGTTTGTGTCCTATTGAAATAGCCCCAAGCAGAGACTGACGAGAATCACTTTCATTGAAAGGGGTTGCCAAGCTTCCAAAAAACAACGAGTTTCCTGAAATCTCAGCAAACATTTTTTCACCCAATCTTGATGATACTTCCATTTAATGATCAGTACACGAATCCCACTTGGCTCACCAAATTTCGTTCTTCTAGGTCAAACCGTTCCTTTGCAGTAACCGTTTTCATGTTTAGGTTTCACTCTGTTTTCTCGTATATAAATACATGTAGTTGGAACTCTAAATCAAACATGGTTTGTGCTAGCTCTTTGAAACTTTGCAAAATAATGTAGTTCCAAGTTCTTTCGCTATGCTTTGTGTCCTATTGAAGTAGCCCCAAGCAGAGACTGACGAGAATCACTTTCATTGAAAGGGGTTGCCAAGCTTCCAAAAAACTAAGAGTTTCCTGAAATCTCAGCAAACATTTTTCACCCAATATTGATTATACTTCCATTTAATGATCAGTACCCCAATCCCACTTGGAGCACCAAATTTCGTTCTTCTAGGTTAAACCGTTCCTTTGCAGTATCCGTTTTCATGTTTAGGTTTCACTCTGTTTTCTCCTATATGGATACATGTAGTTGGAACTCTAAATCAAACACGGTTTGTACTAGCTCTTTGAAACTTGGCACAATAATGTAGTTCCAAGTTCTATCGCTATGGTTTGTGTCCTATTGAAGTAGCCCCAACCAGAGACTGACGAGAATCACTTTCATTGAAACGGGTTGATAAGCTTCCAAAAAAGGTTCCCTGAAATCTCAGCAAACATTTTTTCACCCAATCTTGATGATACTTCCATTTAATGATCAGTACACGAATCCCACTTGGCTCACGAAATTTCGTTCTTCTAGGTTCAAACCGTTCCTTTGCAGTAACCGTTTTCATGTTTAGGTTTCACTCTGTTTTCTCCTATATGGATACATGTAGTTGGAACTCTAAATCAAACACGGTTTGTGCTAGCTCTTTGAAACTTGGCAAAATAATGTAGTTCCAAGTTCTATCGCTATGGTTTGTGTCCTATTGAAGTAGCCCCAAGCAGAGACTGACGAGAATCACTTTCATTGAAAGGGGTTGCCAAGCTTCCAAAAAACTACCAGTTTCCTGAAATCTCAGCAAACATTTTTTCACCCAATCTTGATGATACTTCCATTTAAAGATCAGTACACCAATCCCACTTGGCTCACCAAATTTCATTTTTCTAGGTTAAACCGGTTCTTTGCAGTAACCGTTTTTATGTTTAGGTTTCACTCTGTTTTCTCCTATATGGATACTTGTAGTTGGAACTCTAAATCAAACACGGTTTGTGCTAGCTCTTTGAAACTTGGTACAATACTGTAGTTCCAAGTTCTATCGCTATGGTATGTGTCCTATTGATGTATCCCCAAGCAGAGACTGACGAGAATCACTTTCATTGAAAGGGGTTGCCAAGCTTCCAAAAACTGCGAGTTTCCTGAAATCTCAGCAAACATTTTCTCACCCAATTGATGATACTTCCATTTAATGATCAGTACACGAATCCCACTTGGCTCACCAAATTTCATTCTTCTAGGTTAAACGGTTCCTTTGCAGGAACCGTTTTCCTGTTTAGGTTTCACTCTGTTTTCTCCTATATGGATACATGTAGTTGGAACTCTAAATCAAACACGGTTTGTGCTAGCACTTTGACGTTGCACAATAATGTACTTCCAAGTTCTATCGCTATGGTTTGTGTCCTATTGAAGTAGCCCCAAGCAGAGACTGACGAGAATCACTTTCATTGAAAGGGGTTGCCAAGCTTCCAAAAAACTACGAGTTTCCTGAAATCTCAGCAAACATTTTTTCACCCAATTTTGATGATACTTCCATTTAATGATCAGTACACCAATCCCACTTGACTCACCAAATATCGTTCTTCTAGGTCAATCCGTTCCTTTGCAGTAACCGTTTCATGTTTAGGTTTCACTCTGTTTTCTCCTATATGGATACATGCAGTTGGGACTCTAAATCAAACACGGTTTGTGCTAGATCTTTGAAACTTGACACAATAATGAAGTTCCAAGTTCTATCGCTATGGTTTGTGTCCTATTGAAGTAGCCCCAAGCAGAGACTGACGAGAATCACTTTCATTGAAAGGGTTGCCAAGCTTCCAAAAACTACGAGTTTCCTGAAATCTCAGCAAACATTTTTTCACCCAACATTTTTACACCCACGTAATGATCACTACACCAATCCCACTTGGCTCACCAAATTTCGTTCTTCTAGGTTAAACCGTTCCTTTGCAGTAACCGTTTTCATGTTTAGGTTTCACTCTGTTTTCTCCTATATGGATACATGCAGTTGGGACTCTAAATCAAACACGGTTTGTGCTAGCTCTTTGAAAACGTGGCACAATAATGTAGTTCCAAGTTCTATCACTATGGTTTGTGTCCTATTGAAGTAGCCCCAAGCAGACACTGACGAGAATCACTTTCATTGAAAGGGGTTGCCAATCTTCCAAAACACTACGAGTTTCCTGAAATCACAGCAAACATTTTTTCACCCAATCTTGATGATACTTCCATTTTAATGATCAGTACACCAATCCCACTTGTCTCACGAAATTTCGTTCTTCTAGGTCAAACCGTTCCTTTGCAGTATCCGTTTTCATGTTTAGGTTTCACTCTGTTTTTCTCCTATATGGATACATGTAGTTGGAACTCTAAATCAAACACGGTTTGTGCTAGCTCTTTGAAACTTGGCACAATAATGTAATCCAAGTTCTATCGCTATGGTTTGTGTCCTATAGAAGTAGCCCCAAGCAGAGACTGACGAGAATCACTTTCATTGAAACGGGTTGCCAAGCTTCCAAAAAAGGTTCCCTGAAATCTCAGCAAACATTTTTTCACCCAATCTTGATGATACTTCCATTTAATGATCAGTACACGAATCCCACTTGGCTCACGAAATTTCGTTCTTCTAGGTCAAACCGTTCCTTTGCAGTAACCGTTTTCATGTTTAGGTTTCACTCTGTTTTCTCCTATATGGATACATGTAGTTGGAACTCTAAATCAAACACGGTTTGTGCAAGCTCTTTGAAACTTGGCACAATAATGTAGTTCCAAGTTCTATCGCTATGGTTTGTGTCCTATTGAAGTAGCCCCAAGCAGACCCTGACGAGAATCACTATCATTGAAAGGGGTTGCCAAGCTTCCAAAAATCTACGAGTTTCCTGAAATCTTAGCAAACATATTTTCACCCAATCTTGATGATACTTCCAGTTAATGATCAGTACACCAATCCCACGTGGCTCACCAAATTTCGTTTCTTCTAGGTCAAACCGCTCCTTTCCAGTAACCGTTTTCATGTTTAGGTTTCACTCTGTTTTCTCCTATATGGATATATATAGTTGGAACTCTAAATCAAACACGGTTTGTGCCAGCTCTTTGAAACTTGGCAAAATAATGTAGTTCCAAGTTCTATCGCTATTTTTTGTGTCCTATTGAAGTAGCCCCAAGCAGAGACTGACGAGAATCACTTTCATTGAAAGGGGTTGCCAAGCTTCCAAAAAACTAGGAGTTTCCTGAAATCTCAGCAAACATCTTTTCACCCAATATTGATTATACTTCCATTTAATGATCAGTACACCAATCCCACTGGCTCACCAAATTTCGTTCTTCTAGGTTAAACCGTTCCTTTGCAGTATCCGTTTTCATGTTTAGGTTTCACTCTGTTTTCTCCTATATGGATACATGCAGTTTGGGACTCTAAATCAACACGGTTTGTGCTAGCTCTTTGAAACGTGGCACAATAATGTAGTTCCAAGTTCTATCACTATGGTTTGTGTCCTATTGAAGTAGCCCCAAGCAGACACTGACGAGAATCACTTTCATTGAAAGGGGTTGCCAATCTTCCAAAACACTACGAGTTTCCTGAAATCACAGCAAACATTTTTTCACCCAATCTTGATGATACTTCCATTTAATGATCAGTACACCATCCCACTTGTCTCACGAAATTTCGTTCTTCTAGGTCAAACCGTTCCTTTGCAGTATCCGTTTTCATGTTTAGGTTTCACTCTGTTTTCTCCTATATGGATACATGTAGTTGGAACTCTAAATCAAACACGGTTTGTGCTAGCTCTTTGAAACTTGGCACAATAATGTAATTCCAAGTTCTATCGCTATGGTTTGTGTCCTATAGAAGTAGCCCCAAGCAGAGACTGACGAGAATCACTTTCATTGAAACGGGTTGCCAAGCTTCCAAAAAAGGTTCCCTGAAATCTCAGCAAACATTTTTCACCCAATCTTGATGATACTTCCATTTAATGATCAGTACACGAATCCCACTTGGCTCACGAAATTTCGTTCTTCTAGGTCAAACCGTTCCTTTGCAGTAACCGTTTTCATGTTTAGGTTTCACTCTGTTTTCTCCTATATGGATACATGTAGTTGGAACTCTAAATCAAACACGGTTTGTGCAAGCTCTTTGAAACTTGGCACAATAATGTAGTTCCAAGTTCTATCGCTATGGTTTGTGTCCTATTGAAGTAGCCCCAAGCAGACCCTGACGAGAATCACTATCATTGAAAGGGGTTGCCAAGCTTCCAAAAAACTACGAGTTTCCTGAAATCTTAGCAAACATATTTTCACCCAATCTTGATGATACTTCCAGTTAATGATCAGTACACCATCCCACGTGGCTCACCAAATTTCGTTCTTCTAGGTCAAACCGCTCCTTTCCAGTAACCGTTTTCATGTTTAGGTTTCACTCTGTTTTCTCCTATATGGATATATATAGTTGGAACTCTAAATCAAACACGGTTTGTGCCAGCTCTTTGAAACTTGGCAAAATAATGTAGTTCCAAGTTCTATCGCTATTTTTGTGTCCTATTGAAGTAGCCCCAAGCAGAGACTGACGAGAATCACTTTCATTGAAAGGGGTTGCCAAGCTTCCAAAAAACTAGGAGTTTCCTGAAATCTCAGCAAACATCTTTTCACCCAATATTGATTATACTTCCATTTAATGATCAGTACACCAATCCCACTTGGCTCACCAAATTTCGTTCTTCTAGGTTAAACCGTTCCTTTGCAGTATCCGTTTTCATGTTTAGGTTTCACTCTGTTTTCTCCTATATGGATACATGCAGTTGGGACTCTAAATCAAACACGGTTTGTGCTAGCTCTTTGAAACGTGGCACAATAATGTAGTTCCAAGTTCTATCACTATGGTTTGTGTCCTATTGAAGTAGCCCAAGCAGACACTGACGAGAATCACTTTTCATTGAAAGGGGTTGCCAATCTTCCAAAACACTACGAGTTTCCTGAAATCACAGCAAACATTTTTTCACCCAATCTTGATGATACTTCCATTTAATGATCAGTACACCAATCCCACTTGTCTCACGAAATTTCGTTCTTCTAGGTCAAACCGTTCCTTTGCAGTATCCGTTTTCATGTTTAGGTTTCACTCTGTTTTCTCCTATATGGATACATGTAGTTGGAACTCTAAATCAAACACGGTTTGTGCTAGCTCTTTGAAACTTGGCACAATAATGTAATTCCAAGTTCTATCGCTATGGTTTGTGTCCTATAGAAGTAGCCCCAAGCAGAGACTGACGAGAATCACTTTCATTGAAACGGGTTGCCAAGCTTCCAAAAAAGGTTCCCTGAAATCTCAGCAAACATTTTTTCACCCAATCTTGATGATACTTCCATTTAATGATCAGTACACGAATCCCACTTGGCTCACGAAATTTCGTTCTTCTAGGTCAAACCGTTCCTTTGCAGTAACCGTTTTCATGTTTAGGTTTTCACTCTGTTTTCTCCTATATGGATACATGTAGTTGGAACTCTAAATCAAACACGGTTTGTGCAAGCTCTTTGAAACTTGGCACAATAATGTAGTTCCAAGTTCTATCGCTATGGTTTGTGTCTATTGAAGTAGCCCCAAGCAGACCCTGACGAGAATCACTATCATTGAAAGGGGTTGCCAAGCTTCCAAAAAACTACGAGTTTCCTGAAATCTTAGCAAACATATTTTCACCCAATCTTGATGATACTTCCAGTTAATGATCAGTACACCAATCCCACGTGGCTCACCAAATTTCGTTCTTCTAGGTCAAACCGCTCCTTTCCAGTAACCGTTTTCATGTTTAGGTTTCACTCTGTTTTCTCCTATATGGATATATATAGTTGGAACTCTAAATCAAACACGGTTTGTGCCAGCTCTTTGAAACTTGGCAAAATAATGTAGTTCCAAGTTCTATCGCTATTTTTGTGTCCTATTGAAGTAGCCCCAAGCAGAGACTGACTAGAATCACTTTCATTGAAAGGGGTTGCCAAGCTTCCAAAAAACTAGGAGTTTCCTGAAATCTCAGCAAACATCTTTTCACCCAATATTGATTATACTTCCATTTAATGATCAGTACACCAATCCCACTTGGCTCACCAAATTTCGTTCTTCTAGGTTAAACCGTTCCTTTGCAGTATCCGTTTACATGTTTAGGTTTCACTCTGTTTTCTCCTATATGGATACATGTAGTTGGAACTCTAAATCAAATACGGTTTGTGCTAGCTCTTTGAAACTTGGCACAATAATGTAGTTTCAAGTTCTATCGCTATGGTTTTGTTCTATTGAAGTAGCCCCAAGCAGAGACTGACGAGAATCACTTTCATTGAAACGGGTTGCCAAGCTTCCAAAAATGGTTCCCTGAAATCTCAGCAACATTTTTTTCACCCAATATTGATGATACTTCCATTTAATGATCAGTACACCAATCCCACTTGGCTCACCAAATTTCGTTCTTCTAGGTTAAACCGTTCCTTTGCAGTATCCGTTTTCATGTTTAGGTTTCACTCTGTTTTCTCCTATATGGATACATGTAGTTGGAACTCTAAATCAAACACGGTTTGTGCTAGCTCTTTGAAAACTTGGCACAATAATATAGTTCCAAGTTCTATCGCTATGGTTTGTGTTCTATTGAAGTAGCCCCAAGCAGAGACTGACGAGAATCACTTTCATTGAAACGGGTTGCCAAGCTTCCAAAAAACTACCAGTTTCCTGAAATCTCAGCAAACATTTTTTCACCCAATCTTGATGATACTTCCATTTCATGATCAGTTCACCAATCCCACTTGGCTCACCAAATTTCGTTCTTCTAGGTTAAACCGTTCCTTTGCAGTATCCGTTTCATGTTTAGGTTTCACTCTGTTTTCTCCTATATGGATACATGTAGTTGGAACTCTAAATCAAACACGGTTTGTGCTAGCTCTTTGAAACTTGGCACAATAATGTAGTTCCAAGTTCTATCGCTATGGTTTGTGTCCTATTGAAGTAGCCCCAAGCAGAGACTGACGAGAATCACTTTCATTGAAAACGGGTTGCCAAGCTTCCAAAAAAGGTTTCCTGAAATCTCAGCAAACATTTTTTCACCCAATCTTGATGATACTTCCATTTAATGATCAGTACACGAATCCCACTTGTCTCATGAATTTTTCGTTCTTCTAGGTCAAACCGTTCCTTTGCAGTAACCGTTTTCATGTTTAGGTTTCACTCTGTTTTCTCCTATATGGATACATGTAGTTGGAACTCTAAATCAAACACGGTTTGTGCTAGCTCTTTGAAACTTGGCAAAATAATGTAGTTCCAAGTTCTATCGCTATGGTTTGTGTCCTATTGAAGTAGCCCCAAGCAGACACTGACGAGAATCACTTTCATTGAAAGGGGTTGCCAAGCTTCCAAAAAGCTACCAGTTTCCTGAAATCTCAGCAAACATTTTTTCACCCAATCTTGATGATACTTCCATTTAATGATCAGTACACGAATCCCACTTGGCTCACCAAATTTCGTTCTTCTAGGTCAAACCGTTCCTTTGCAGTAACCGTTTTCATGTTTAGGTTTCACTCTGTTTTCTCCTATATAAATACATGTAGTTGGAACTCTAAATCAAACATGGTTTGTGCTAGCTCTTTGAAACTTTGCAAAATAATGTAGTTCCAAGTTCTTTCGCTATGCTTTGTGTCCTATTGAAGTAGCCCCAGCAGAGACTGACGAGAATCACTTTCATTGAAAGGGCTTGCCAAGCTTCCAAAAAACTACGAGTTTCCTGAAATCTCAGAAAACATTTTTTCACCCAATCTTGATGATACTTCCATTTAATGATCAGTACACCAATCCCACTTGGCTTACCAAATTTCGTTCTTCTAGGTTAAACCGTTCCTTTTGCAGTAACCGTTTTCATGTTTAGGTTTCACTCTGTTTTCTCCAATATGGATACATGTAGTTGGAAGTCTAAATCAAACACGGTTTGTGCTAGCTCTTTGAAACTTGGCACAATAATGTAGTTCCAAGTTCTATCGCTATGGTTTGTGTCCTATTGATGTATCCCCAAGCAGAGACTGAGGAGAATCACTTTCATTGAAAGGGGTTGCCAAGCTACCAAAAAACTACGAGTTTCCTGAAATCTCAGCAAACATTTTTTAACCCAATCTTGATGATGCTTCCATTTAATGATCAGTACACGAATCCCACTTGGATCACCAAATTTCGTTCTTCTAGGTTAAACGGTTCCTTTGCAGTAACCGTTTTCCTGTTTAGGTTTCACTCTGTTTTCTCCTATATGGATACATGTAGTTGGAACTCTAAATCAAACACCGTTTGTGCTAGCACTTTGAAACGTTGCAAAATAATGTACTTCCAAGTTCTATCGCTATGGTTTGTGTCCTATTGAAGTAGCCCCAAGCAGAGACTGACGAGAATCACTTTCATTGAAAGGGGTTGCCAAGCTTCCAAACAACTACGAGTTTCCTGAAATCTCAGCAAACATTTTTTCACCCAATTTTGATGATACTTCCATTTAATGATCAGTACACCAATCCACTTGGCTCACCAAATATCGTTTCTTCTAGGTCAATCCGTTCCTTTGCAGTAACCGTTTTCATGTTTAGGATTCACTCTGTTTTCTCCTATATGGATACATGTATTTGGAACTCTAAATCAAACACGGTTTGTGCTAGCTCTTTGAAACTTGGCACAATAATGTAGTTCCAAGTTCTATCGCTATGGTTTGTGTCCTATTGAAGTAGCCCCAAGCAGAGACTGACGAGAATCACTTTCATTGAAAGGGGTTGCCAAGCTTCCAAAAAACTACGAGTTTCCTGAAATCTCAGCAAACATTTTTTCACCCAATTTTGATGATACTTCCATTTAATGATCAGTACACCAATCCCACTTGGCTCACCAAATATCGTTCTTCTAGGTCAATCCGTTCCTTTGCAGTAACCGTTTTCATGTTTAGGATTCACTCTGTTTTCTCCTATATGGATACATGTAGTTGGAACTCTAAATCAAACACGGTTTGTGCTAGCTCTTTGAACTTGGCACAATAATGTAGTTCCAAGTTCTATCGCTATGGTTTGTGTCCTATTGAAGTAGCCCCAAGCAGAGACTGACAAGAATCACTTTCATTGAAAGGGTTGCCAAGCTTCCAAAAAACTACTAGTTAAATGAAATCTCACCAAACATTTTTTTCACCCCATATTGATGATACTTCCATTTAATGATCAGGACACCAATCCCACTTGGCTCACCAAATTTTGTTCTTCTAGGTTAAACCGTTCCTTTGCAGTAACCGTTTTCATGTTTATGTTTCACTCTGTTTCTCCTATATGGATACATGTAGTTGGAACTCTAAATCAAACACGGTTTGTGCTACCTCTTTGAAACTTGGCACAATAATGTAGTTCCAAGTTCTATCGCTATGGTTTGTGTCCTATTGAAGTAGCCCCAAGCAGAGACTGACGAGAATCACTTTCATTGAAAGGGGTTGCCAAACTTCCAAAAAACTGCGAGTTTCCTGAAATCTCAGCAAACATTTTTTCACCCAATCTTGATGATACTTCCATTTAAAGATCAGTACACCAATCCCACGTGGCTCACCAAATTTCGTTCTTCTAGGTCAAACCGCTCCTTTCCAGTAACCGTTTTCATGTTTAGGTTTCACTCTGTTTTTCTCCTATATGGATATATATAGTTGGAACTCTAAATCAAACACGGTTTGTGCCAGCTCTTTGAAACTTGGCAAAATAATGTAGTTCCAAGTTCTATCGCTATTTTTGTGTCCTATTGAAGTAGCCCCAAGCAGAGACTGACGAGAATCACTTTCATTGAAAGGGGTTGCCAAGCTTCCAAAAAACTAGGAGTTTCCTGAAATCTCAGCAAACATCTTTTCACCCAATATTGATTATACTTCCATTTAATGATCAGTACACCAATCCCACTTGGCTCACCAAATTTCGTTCTTCTAGGTTAAACCGTTCCTTTGCAGTATCCGTTTTCATGTTTAGGTTTCACTCTGTTTTCTCCTATATGGATACATGTAGTTGGAACTCTAATCAAATACGGTTTGTGCTAGCTCTTTGAAACTTGGCACAATAATGTAGTTTCAAGTTCTATCGCTATGGTTTTTGTTCTATTGAAGTAGCCCCAAGCAGAGACTGACGAGAATCACTTTCATTGAAACGGGTTGCCAAGCTTCCAAAAATGGTTCCCTGAAATCTCAGCAAACATTTTTTCACCCAATATTGATGATACTTCCATTTAATGATCAGTACACCAATCCCACTTGGCTCACCAAATTTCGTTCTTCTAGGTTAAACCGTTCCTTTGCAGTATCCGTTTTCATGTTTAGGTTTCACTCTGTTTTCTCCTATATGGATACATGTAGTTGGAACTCTAAATCAAACACGGTTTGTGCTAGCTCTTTGAAACTTGGCACAATAATGTAGTTCCAAGTTCTATCGCTATGGTTTGTGTTCTATTGAAGTAGCCCCAAGCAGAGACTGACGAGAATCACTTTCATTGAAACGGGTTGCCAAGCTTCCAAAAAACTACCAGTTTCCTGAAATCTCAGCAAACATTTTTCACCCAATCTTGATGATACTTCCATTTAATGATCAGTTCACCAATCCCACTTGGCTCACCAAATTTCGTTCTTCTAGGTTAAACCGTTCCTTTGCAGTATCCGTTTTCATGTTTAGGTTTCACTCTGTTTTCTCCTATATGGATACATGTAGTTGGAACTCTAAATCAAACACGGTTTGTGCTAGCTCTTTGAAACTTGGCACAATAATGTAGTTCCAAGTTCTATCGCTATGGTTTGTGTCCTATTGAAGTAGCCCCAAGCAGAGACTGACGAGAATCACTTTCATTGAAACGGTTGCCAAGCTTCCAAAAAAGGTTCCCTGAAATCTCAGCAAACATTTTTTCACCCAATCTTGATGATACTTCCATTTAATGATCAGTACACGAATCCCACTTGTCTCACCAAATTTCGTTCTTCTAGGTCAAACCGTTCCTTTGCAGTAACCGTTTTTCATGTTTAGGTTTCACTCTGTTTCTCCTATATGGATACATGTAGTTGGAACTCTAAATCAAACACGGTTTGTGCTAGCTCTTTGAAACTTGGCAAAATAATGTAGTTCCAAGTTCTATCGCTATGGTTTGTGTCCTATTGAAGTAGCCCCAAGCAGACACTGACGAGAATCACTTTCATTGAAAGGGGTTGCCAAGCTTCCAAAAAACAACGAGTTTCCTGAAATCTCAGCAAACATTTTTTCACCCAATCTTGATGATACTTCCATTTAATGATCAGTACACGAATCCCACTTGGCTCACCAAATTTCGTTCTTCTAGGTCAAACCGTTCCTTTGCAGTAACCGTTTTCATGTTTAGGTTTCACTCTGTTTTTCTCCTATATAAATACATGTAGTTGGAACTCTAAATCAAACATGGTTTGTGCTAGCTCTTTGAAACTTTGCAAAATAATGTAGTTCCAAGTTCTTTCGCTATGCTTTGTGTCCTATTGAAGTAGCCCCAAGCAGAGACTGACGAGAATCACTTTCATTGAAAGGGCTTGCCAAGCTTCCAAAAAACTACGAGTTTCCTGAAATCTCAGAAAACATTTTTTCACCCAATCTTGATGATACTTCCATTTAATGATCAGTACACCAATCCCACTTGGCTTACCAAATTTCGTTCTTCTAGGTTAAACCGTTCCTTTGCAGTAACCGTTTTCATGTTTAGGTTTCACTCTGTTTTCTCCAATATGGATACATGTAGTTGGAAGTCTAAATCAAACACGGTTTGTGCTAGCTCTTTGAAACTTGGCACAATAATGTAGTTCCAAGTTCTATCGCTATGGTTTGTGTCCTATTGATGTATCCCCAAGCAGAGACTGAGGAGAATCACTTTCATTGAAAGGGGTTGCCAAGCTACCAAAAAACTACGAGTTTCCTGAAATCTCAGCAAACATTTTTTAACCCAATCTTGATGATGCTTCCATTTAATGATCAGTACACGAATCCCACTTGGATCACCAAATTTCGTTCTTCTAGGTTAAACGGTTCCTTTGCAGTAACCGTTTTCCTGTTTAGGTTTCACTCTGTTTTCTCCTATATGGATACATGTAGTTGGAACTCTAAATCAAACACCGTTTGTGCTAGCACTTTGAAACGTTGCAAAATAATGTACTTCCAAGTTCTATCGCTATGGTTTGTGTCCTATTGAAGTAGCCCCAAGCAGAGACTGACGAGAATCACTTTCATTGAAAGGGGTTGCCAAGCTTCCAAACAACTACGAGTTTCCTGAAATCTCAGCAAAACATTTTTTCACCCAATTTTGATGATACTTCCATTTAATGATCAGTACACCAATCCCACTTGGCTCACCAAATATCGTTCTTCTAGGTCAATCCGTTCCTTTGCAGTAACCGTTTTCATGTTTAGGATTCACTCTGTTTTCTCCTATATGGATATATGTATTTGGAACTCTAAATCAAACACGGTTTGTGCTAGCTCTTTGAACTTGGGACAATAATGTAGTTCCAAGTTCTATCGCTATGGTTTGTGTCCTATTGAAGTAGCCCCAAGCAGAGACTGACGAGAATCACTTTCATTGAAAGGGTTGCCAAGCTTCCAAAAAACTACGAGTTTCCTGAAATCTCAGCAAACATTTTTTCACCCAATTTTGATGATACTTCCATTTAATGATCAGTACACCAATCCCACTTGGCTCACCAAATATCGTTCTTCTAGGTCAATCCGTTCCTTTGCAGTAACCGTTTTCATGTTTAGGATTCACTCTGTTTTCTCCTATATGGATACATGTAGTTGGAACTCTAAATCAAACACGGTTTGTGCTAGCTCTTTGAACTTGGCACAATAATGTAGTTCCAAGTTCTATCGCTATGGTTTGTGTCCCTATTGAAGTAGCCCCAAGCAGAGACTGACAAGAATCACTTTCATTGAAAGGGGTTGCCAAGCTTCCAAAAAACTACTAGTTAAATGAAATCTCACCAAACATTTTTTCACCCCATATTGATGATACTTCCATTTAATGATCAGGACACCAATCCCACTTGGCTCACCAAATTTTGTTCTTCTAGGTTAAACCGTTCCTTTGCAGTAACCGTTTTCATGTTTATGTTTCACTCTGTTTTCTCCTATATGGATACATGTAGTTGGAACTCTAAATCAAACACGGTTTGTGCTACCTCTTTGAAACTTGGCACAATAATGTAGTTCCAAGTTCTATCGCTATGGTTTGTGTCCTATTGAAGTAGCCCCAAGCAGAGACTGACGAGAATCACTTTCATTGAAAGGGGTTGCCAAACTTCCAAAAAACTGCGAGTTTCCTGAAATCTCAGCAAACATTTTTTCACCCAATCTTGATGATACTTCCATTTAAAGATCAGTACACCAATCCCACTTGGCTCACCAAATTTCGTTCTTCTAGGTCAATCCGTTCCTTTGCAGTAACCGTTTTCATGTTTAGGTTTCACTCTGTTTTCTCCTGTATGGATACATGTAGTTGGAACTCTAAATCAAACACGGTTTGTGCTAGCTCTTTGAAACTTGGCACAATAATGTAGTACCAAGTTCTATCGCTATGCTTTGTGTCCTATTGAAGTAGCCCCAAGCAGAGACTGACGAGAATCACTTTCATTGAAAGGGCTTGTCAAGCTTCCAAAAAACTACGAGTTTCCTGAAATCTCAGCAAACATTTTTTCACCCAATCTTGATGATGCTTCCATTTAATGATCAGTACACGAATCCCACTTGGCTCACCAAATTTCGTTCTTCTAGGTTAAACGGTTCCTTTGCAGTAACCGTTTTCCTGTTTAGGTTTCACTCTGTTTTCTCCTATATGGATACATGTAGTTGGAACTCTAAATCAAACACCGTTTGTGCTAGCACTTTGAAACATTGCACAATAATGTACTTCCAAGTTCTATCGCTATGGTTTGTGTCCTATTGAAGTAGCCCCAAGCAGAGACTGACGAGAATCACTTTCATTGAAGGGGTTGCCAAGCTTCCAAACAACTACGAGTTTCCTGAAATCTCAGCAAACATTTTTTCACCCAATTTTGATGATACTTCCATTTAATGATCAGTACACCAATCCCACTTGGCTCACCAAATATCGTTCTTCTAGGTCAATCCGTTCCTTTGCAGTAACCGTTTATCATGTTTAGGATTCACTCTGTTTTCTCCTTTATGGATACATGTAGTTGGAACTCTAAATCAAACACGGTTTGTACTAGCTCTTTGAAACTTGGCACAATAATGTAGTTGCAAGTTTCTATCGCTATGGTTTGTGTCCTATTGAAGTAGCCCGAAGCAGAGACTGACGAGAATCACTTTCATTGAAAGGGTTGCCAAACTTCCAAAAAACTGCGAGTTTCCTGAAATCTCAGCAAATATTTTTTCACCCAATCTTGATGATACTTCCATTTAAAGATCAGTACACCAATCCCACTTGGCTCACCAAATTTCGTTCTTCTAGGTCAAACCGTTCCTTTGCAGTAACCGTTTTCATGTTTAGGTTTCACTCTGTTTTCTCCTGTATGGATACATGTAGTTGGAACTCTAAATCAAACACGGTTTGTGATAGCTCTTTGAAACTTGGCACAATAATGTAGTTCCAAAGTTTCTATCGCTATGGTTTGTGTCCTATTGAAGTAGCCCCAAGCAGAGACTGATGAGAATCACTTTCATTGAAATGGGTTGCCAAGCTTCCAAAAACTACCAGTTTCCTGAAATCTCAGCAAACATTTTTTAAACCAATCTTGATGATACTTCCATTTAATGATCAGTTCACCAATCCCACTTGGCTCACCAAATTTCGTTCTTCTAGGTTAAACCGTTCCTTTGCAGTAACCGTTTTCATGTTTAAGTTTCACTCTGTTTTCTCCTATATGGATACATGTAGTTGGAAGTCTAAATCAAACACGGTTTGTGCTAGCTCTTTGAAACTTGGCACAATAATGTAGTTCCAAGTTCTATCGCTATGGTTTTTGTCCTATTGAAGTAGCCCCAAGCAGACACTGACGAGAATCACTTCATTGAAAGGGTTGCCAAGCTTCCAAAAAACTACGAGTTTCCTGAAATCTCAGCAAACATTTTTTCACCCAATTTTGATGATACTTCCACTTAATGATCAGTAAACCAATCCCACTTGGCTCACCAAATATCGTTCTTCTAGGTCAATCCGTTCCATTGCAGTAACCGTTTTCATGTTTAGGATTCACTCTGTTTTCTCCTATAAGGATACACGTAGTTGGAACTCTAAATCAAACACAGTTTGTGCTAGATCTTTGAAACTTGGCACAATAATGTAGTTCCAAGTTCTATCGCTATGGTTTGTGTCCTATTGAAGTAGCCCCAAGCAGAGACTGACGAGAATCACTTTCATTGAAAGGGGTTGCCAAGCTTCCAAAAAAACTACGAGTTTCCTGAAATCTCAGCAAACATTTTTTCACCCAACATTTTTTCACCCACGTAATGATCACTACACCAATCCCACTTGGCTCACCAAATTTCGTTCTTCTAGGTTAAACCGTTCCTTTGCAGTATCCGTTTTCATGTTTAGGTTTCACTCTGTTTTCTCCTATATGGATACATGTAGTTGGAACTCTAAATCAAACACGGTTTGTGCTAGCTCTTTGAACCTTGGCACAATAATGTAGTTCCAAGTTCTATCGCTATGGTTTGTGTCCTATTGAAGTAGCCCCAAGCAGAGACTGACGAGAATCACTTTCATTGAAACGGGTTGCCAAGCTTCCAAAAAAGGTTCCCTGAAATCTCAGCAAACATTTTTTCACCCAATCTTGATGATACTTCCATTTAATGATCAGTACACGAATCCCACTTGTCTCACGAAATTTCGTTCTTCTAGGTCAAACCGTTCCTTTGCAGTAACCGTTTTCATGTTTAGGTTTCACTCTGTTTTCTCCTATATGGATACATGTAGTTGGAACTCTAAATCAAACACGGTTTGTGCTAGCTCTTTGAAACTTTGCACAATAATGTAGTTCCAAGTTCTATCGCTATGGTTTGTGTCCTATTGAAGTAGCCCCAAGCAGACACTGACGAGAATCAATTTCATTGAAAGGGGTTGCCAAGCTTCCAAAAGCTACCAGTTTCCTGAAATCTCAGCAAACATTTTTTCACCCAATCTTGATGATACTTCCATTTAAAGATCAGTACACCAATCCCACTTGGCTCACCAAATTTCATTTTTCTAGGTTTAAACCGGTTCTTTGCAGTAACCCTTTTCATGTTTAGGTTTCACTCTGTTTTCTCCTATATGGATACTTGTAGTTGGAACTCTAAATCAAACACGGTTTATGCTAGCTCTTTGAAACTTGGCAAAATAATGTAGTTCCAAGTTCTATCGCTATGGTTTGTGTCCTATTGAAGTAGCCCCAAGCAGAGACTGACGAGAATCACTTTCATTGAAAGGGGTTGCCAAGCTTCCAAAAACTACGAGTTTCCTGAAATCTCAGCAAACATTTTTTCACCCAACATTTTTTACACCCACGTAATGATCACTACACCAATCCCACTTGGCTCACCAAATTTCGTTCTTCTAGGTTAAACCGTTCCTTTGCAGTAACCGTTTTCATGTTTAGGTTTCACTCTGTTTTCTCCTATATGGATACATGCAGTTGGGACTCTAAATCAAACACGGTTTGTGCTAGCTCTTTGAAACGTGGCACAATAATGTAGTTCCAAGTTCTATCGCTATGGTTTGTGTCCTATTGAAGTAGCCCCAAGCAGACACTGACGAGAATCACTTTCATTGAAAGGGGTTGCCAATCTTCCAAAACACTACGAGTTTCCTGAAATCACAGCAAACATTTTTTCACCCAATCTTGATGATACTTCCATTTAATGATCAGTACACCAATCCCACTTGTCTCACGAAATTTCGTTCTTCTAGGTCAAACCGTTCCTTTGCAGTATCCGTTTTCATGTTTAGGTTTCACTCTGTTTTCTCCTATATGGATACATGTAGTTGGAACTCTAAATCAAACACGGTTTGTGCTAGCTCTTTGAAACTTGGCACAATAATGTAGTTCCAAGTTCTATCGCTATGGTTTGTGTCCTATAGAAGTAGCCCCAAGCAGAGACTGACGAGAATCACTTTCATTGAAACGGGTTGCCAAGCTTCCAAAAAAGGTTCCCTGAAATCTCAGCAACATTTTTTCACCCAATCTTGATGATACTTCCATTTAATGATCAATGCACGAATCCCACTTGGCTCACGAAATTTCGTTCTTCTAGGTCAAACCGTTCCTTTGCAGTAACCGTTTTCATGTTTAGGTTTCACTCTGTTTTCTCCTATATGGATACATGTAGTTGGAACTCTAAATCAAACACGGTTTGTGCAAGCTCTTTGAAACTTGGCACAATAATGTAGTTCCAAGTTCTATCGCTATGGTTTGTGTCCTATTGAAGTAGCCCCAAGCAGACCCTGACGAGAATCACTATCATTGAAAGGGGTTGCCAAGCTTCCAAAAAACTACGAGTTTCCTGAAATCTTAGCAAACATATTTTCACCCAATCTTGATGATACTTCCAGTTAATGATCAGTACACCAATCCCACGTGGCTCACCAAATTTCGTTCTTCTAGGTCAAACCGCTCCTTTCCAGTAACCGTTTTCATGTTTAGGTTTCACTCTGTTTTCTCCTATATGGATATATATAGTTGGAACTCTAAATCAAACACGGTTTGTGCCAGCTCTTTGAACTTGGCAAAATAATGTAGTTCCAAGTTCTATCGCTATTTTTTGTGTCCTATTGAAGTAGCCCCAAGCAGAGACTGACGAGAATCACTTTCATTGAAAGGGGTTGCCAAGCTTCCAAAAAACTAGGAGTTTCCTGAAATCTCAGCAAACATCTTTTCACCCAATATTGATTATACTTCCATTTAATGATCAGTACACCAATCCCACTTGGCTCACCAAATTTCGTTCTTCTAGGTCAAACCGTTCCTTTGCAGTAACCGTTTTCATGTTTAGGTTTCACTCTGTTTTCTCCTGTATGGATACATGTAGTTGGAACTCTAAATCAAACACGGTTTGTGATAGCTCTTTGAAACTTGGCACAATAATGTAGTTCCAAGTTCTATCGCTATGGTTTGTGTCCTATTGATGTAGCCCCAAGCAGAGACTGATGAGAATCACTTTCATTGAAATGGGTTGCCAAGCTTCCAAAAAACTACCAGTTTCCTGAAATCTCAGCAAACATTTTTTAACCCAATCTTGATGATACTTCCATTTAATGATCAGTTCACCAATCCCACTTGGCTCACCAAATTTCGTTCTTCTAGGTTAAACCGTTCCTTTGCAGTAAACGTTTTCATGTTTAAGTTTCACTCTGTTTTCTCCTATATGGATACATGTAGTTGGAAGTCTAAATCAAACACGGTTTGTGCTAGCTCTTTGAAACTTGGCACAATAATGTAGTTCCAAGTTCTATCGCTATGGTTTTTGTCCTATTGAAGTAGCCCCAAGCAGACACTGACGAGAATCACTTTCATTGAAAGGGGTTGCCAAGCTTCCAAAAAACTACGAGTTTCCTGAAATCTCAGCAAACATTTTTTCACCCAATTTTGATGATACTTCCACTTAATGATCAGTAAACCAATCCCACTTGGCTCACCAAATATCGTTCTTCTAGGTCAATCCGTTCCATTGCAGTAACCGTTTTCATGTTTAGGATTCACTCTGTTTTCTCCTATAAGGATACATGTAGTTGGAACTCTAAATCAAACACAGTTTGTGCTAGATCTTTGAAACTTGGCACAATAATGTAGTTCCAAGTTCTATCGCTATGGTTTGTGTCCTATTGAAGTAGCCCCAAGCAGAGACTGACGAGAATCACTTTCATTGAAAGGGGTTGCCAAGCTTCCAAAAAACTACGAGTTTCCTGAAATCTCAGCAAACATTTTTCACCCAACATTTTTTCACCCACGTAATGATCACTACACCAATCCCACTTGGCTCACCAAATTTCGTTCTTCTAGGTTAAACCGTTCCCTTGCAGTAACCGTTTTCATGTTTAGGTTTCACTCTTTTTTCTCCTATATGGATACATGTAGTTGGAACTCTAAATCAAACACGGTTTGTGCTAGCTTTTTGAAACTTGGCACAATAATGTAGTTCCAAGTTCTATCGCTATGGTTTGTGTCCTATTGAAGTAGCCCCAAGCAGAGACTGACGAGAATCACTTTCATTGAAAGGGGTTGCCAAGCTTCCAAAAAACTACCAGTTTCCTGAAATCTCAGCAAACATTTTTTCACCCAATCTTGATGATACTTCCATTTAATGATCAGTTCACCAATCCCACTTGGCTCACCAAATTTCGTTCTTCTAGGTTAAACCGTTCCTTTGCAGTATCCGTTTTCATGTTTAGGTTTCACTCTGTTTTCTCCTATATGGATACATGTAGTTGGAACTCTAAATCAAACACGGTTTGTGCTAGCTCTTTGAAACTTGGCACAATAATGTAGTTCCAAGTTCTATTGCTATGGTTTGTGTCCTATTGAAGTAGCCCCAAGCAGAGACTGACGAGAATCACTTTCATTGAAACGGGTTGCCAAGCTTCCAAAAAAGGTTCCCTGAAATCTCAGCAAACATTTTTTCACCCAATCTTGATGATACTTCCATTTAATGATCAGTACACGAATCCCACTTGTCTCACGAAATTTCGTTCTTCTAGGTCAAACCGTTCCTTTGCAGTAACCGTTTTCATGTTTAGGTTTCACTCTGTTTTCTCCTATATGGATACATGTAGTTGGAACTCTAAATCAAACACGGTTTGTGCTAGCTCTTTGAAACTTTGCACAATAATGTAGTTCCAAGTTCTATCGCTATGGTTTGTGTCCTATTGAAGTAGCCCCAAGCAGACACTGACGAGAATCAATTTCATTGAAAGGGGTTGCCAAGCTTCCAAAAGCTACCAGTTTCCTGAAATCTCAGCAAACATTTTTTCACCCAATCTTGATGATACTTTCCATTTAAAGATCAGTACACCAATCCCACTTGGCTCACCAAATTTCATTTTTCTAGGTTAAACCGGTTCTTTGCAGTAACCTTTTCATGTTTAGGTTTCACTCTGTTTTCTCCTATATGGATACTTGTAGTTGGAACTCTAAATCAAACACGGTTTATGCTAGCTCTTTGAAACTTGGCAAAATAATGTAGTTCCAAGTTCTATCGCTATGGTTTGTGTCCTATTGAAGTAGCCCCAAGCAGAGACTGACGAGAATCACTTTCATTGAAAGGGGTTGCCAAGCTTCCAAAAAACAACGAGTTTCCTGAAATCTCAGCAAACATTTTTTCACCCAATCTTGATGATACTTCCATTTAATGATCAGTACACGAATCCCACTTGGCTCACCAAATTTCGTTCTTCTAGGTCAAACCGTTCCTTTGCAGTAACCGTTTTCATGTTTAGGTTTCACTCTGTTTTCTCCTATATAAATACATGTAGTTGGAACTCTAAATCAAACATGGTTTGTGCTAGCTCTTTGAAACTTTGCAAAATAATGTAGTTCCAAGTTCTTTCGCTATGCTTTGTGTCCTAATTGAAGTAGCCCCAAGCAGAGACTGACGAGAATCACTTTCATTGAAAGGGGTTGCCAAGCTTCCAAAAAACTAAGAGTTTCCTGAAATCTCAGCAAACATTTTTTCACCCAATTTTGATGATACTTCCATTTAATGATCAGTACACCAATCCCACTTGACTCACCAAATATCGTTCTTCTAGGTCAATCCGTTCCTTTGCAGTAACCGTTTTCATGTTTAGGATTCACTCTGTTTTCTCCTATATGGATACATGTAGTTGGAACTCTAAATCAAACACAGTTTGTGCTAGATCTTTGAAACTTGACACAATAATGAAGTTCCAAGTTCTATCGCTATGGTTTGTGTCCTATTGAAGTAGCCCCAAGCAGAGACTGACGAGAATCACTTTCATTGAAAGGGGTTGCCAAGCTTCCAAAAACTACGAGTTTCCTGAAATCTCAGCAAACATTTTTTCACCCAACATTTTTACACCCACGTAATGATCACTACACCAATCCCACTTGGCTCACCAAATTTCGTTCTTCTAGGTTAAACCGTTCCTTTGCAGTAACCGTTTTCATGTTTAGGTTTCACTCTGTTTTCTCCTATATGGATACATGCAGTTGGGACTCTAAATCAAACACGGTTTGTGCTAGCTCTTTGAAACGTGGCAAAATAATGTAGTTCCAAGTTCTATCGCTATGGTTTGTGTCCTATTGAAGTAGCCCCAAGCAGAGACTGACGAGAATCACTTTCATTGAAACGGGTTGCCAAGCTTCCAAAAAAGGTTCCCTGAAATCTCAGCAAACATTTTTTCACCCAATCTTGATGATACTTCCATTTAATGATCAGTACACGAGTCCCACTTGGCTCACGAAATTTCGTTCTTCTAGGTCAAACCGTTCCTTTGCAGTAACCGTTTTCATGTTTAGGTTTCACTCTGTTTTCTCCTATATGGATACATGTAGTTGGAACTCTAAATCAAACACGGTTTGTGCAAGCTCTTTGAAACTTGGCACAATAATGTAGTTCCAAGTTCTATCGCTATGGTTTGTGTCCTATTGAAGTAGCCCCAAGCAGACCCTGACGAGAATCACTATCATTGAAAGGGGTTGCCAAGCTTCCAAAAAACTACGAGTTTCCTGAAATCTTAGCAAACATATTTTCACCCAATCTTGATGATACTTCCAGTTAATGATCAGTACACCAATCCCACGTGGCTCACCAAATTTCGTTCTTCTAGGTCAAACCGCTCCTTTCCAGTAACCGTTTTCATGTTTAGGTTTCACTCTGTTTTCTCCTATATGGATATATATAGTTGGAACTCTAAATCAAACACGGTTTGTGCCAGCTCTTTGAAACTTGGCAAAATAATGTAGTTCCAAGTTCTATCGCTATTTTTTGTGTCCTATTGAAGTAGCCCCAAGCAGAGACTGACGAGAATCACTTTCATTGAAAGGGGTTGCCAAGCTTCCAAAAAACTAGGAGTTTCCTGAAATCTCAGCAAACATCTTTTCACCCAATATTGATTATACTTCCATTTAATGATCAGTACACCAATCCCACTTGGCTCACCAAATTTCGTTCTTCTAGGTTAAACCGTTCCTTTGCAGTATCCGTTTTCATGTTTAGGTTTCACTCTGTTTTCTCCTATATGGATACATGTAGTTGGAACTCTAAATCAAATACGGTTTGTGCTAGCTCTTTGAAACTTGGCACAATAATGTAGTTTCAAGTTCTATCGCTATGGTTTTTGTTCTATTGAAGTAGCCCCAAGCAGAGACTGACGAGAATCACTTTCATTGAAACGGGTTGCCAAGCTTCCAAAAATGGTTCCCTGAAATCTCAGCAAACATTTTTTCACCCAATATTGATGATACTTCCATTTAATGATCAGTACACCAATCCCACTTGGCTCACCAAATTTCGTTCTTCTAGGTTAAACCGTTCCTTTGCAGTATCCGTTTTCATGTTTAGGTTTCACTCTGTTTTCTCCTATATGGATACATGTAGTTGGAACTCTAAATCAAACACGGTTTGTGCTAGATCTTTGAAACTTGACACAATAATGAAGTTCCAAGTTCTATCGCTATGGTTTGTGTCCTATTGAAGTAGCCCCAAGCAGAGACTGACGAGAATCACTTTCATTGAAAGGGGTTGCCAAGCTTCCAAAAACTACGAGTTTCCTGAAATCTCAGCAAACATTTTTTCACCCAACATTTTTACACCCACGTAATGATCACTACACCAATCCCACTTGGCTCACCAAATTTCGTTCTTCTAGGTTAAACCGTTCCTTTGCAGTAACCGTTTTCATGTTTAGGTTTCACTCTGTTTTCTCCTATATGGATACATGTAGTTGGAACTCTAAATCAAACACGGTTTGTGCTAACTCTTTGAAACTTGGCAAAATAATGTAGTTCCAAGTTCTATCGCTATGGTTTGTGTCCTATTGAAGTAGCCCCAAGGAGACACTGACGAGAATCAGTTTCATTGAAAGGGGTTGCCAAGCTTCCAAAAAACTGCGAGTTTCCTGAAATCTCAGCAAACATTTTTTCACGCAATCTTGATGATACTTCCATTTAATGATCAGTACACCAATCCCACTTGGCTCACCAAATTTTGTTCTTCTAGGTCAAACCGTTCCTTTGCAGTAACCGTTTTCATGTTTAGGTTTCACTCTGTTTTCTCCTGTATGGATACATGCAGTTGGGACTCTAAATCAAACACGGTTTGTGCTAGCTCTTTGAAACGTGGCACAATAATGTAGTTCCAAGTTCTATCGCTATGGTTTGTGTCCTATTGAAGTAGCCCCAAGCAGAGACTGACGAGAATCACTTTCATTGAAAGGGGTTGCCAAGCTTCCAAAAACCTACCAGTTTCCTGAAATCTAGGCAAACATTTTTTCACCCAATCTTGATGATACTTCCATTTAATGATCAGTTCACCAATCCCACTTGGCTCACCGAATTTCGTTCTTCTAGGTTAAACCGTTCCTTTGCAGTAACCGTTTTCATGTTTAGGTTTCACTCTGTTTTCTCCAATATGGATACATGTAGTTGGAAGCCTAAATAAAACACGGTTTGTGCTAGCTCTTTGAAACTTGGCACAATAATGTAGTTCCAAGTTCTATCGCTATGGTTTGTGTCCTATAGAAGTAGCCCCAAGCAGAGACTGACGAGAATCACTTTCATTGAAACGGGTTGCCAAGCTTCCAAAAAAGGTTCCCTGAAATCTCAGCAAACATTTTTTCACCCAATCTTGATGATACTTCCATTTAATGATCAGTACACGAATCCCACTTGGCTCACGAAATTTCGTTCTTCTAGGTCAAACCGTTCCTTTGCAGTAACCGTTTTCATGTTTAGGTTTCACTCTGTTTTCTCCTATATGGATACATGTAGTTGGAACTCTACGTCAAACACGGTTTATGCTAGCTCTTTGAAACTTGGCAAAATAATGTAGTTCCAAGTTCTATCGCTATGCTTTGTGTCCTATTGAAGTAGCCCCAAATAGAGACTGACGAGAATCACTTTCATTGAAAGGGGTTGCCAAGCTTCCAAAAAACTACGAGTTTCCTGAAATCTTAGCAAACATATTTTCACCCAATCTTGATGATACTTCCAGTTAATGATCAGTACACCAATCCCACGTGGCTCACCAAATTTCGTTCTTCTAGGTCAAACCGCTCCTTTCCAGTAACCGTTTTCATGTTTAGGTTTCACTCTGTTTTCTCCTATATGGATATATATAGTTGGAACTCTAAATCAAACACGGTTTGTGCCAGCTCTTTGAAACTTGGCAAAATAATGTAGTTCCAAGTTCTATCGCTATTTTTTGTGTCCTATTGAAGTAGCCCCAAGCAGAGACTGACGAGAATCACTTTCATTGAAAGGGGTTGCCAAGCTTCCAAAAAACTAGGAGTTTCCTGAAATCTCAGCAAACATCTTTTCACCCAATATTGATTATACTTCCATTTAATGATCAGTACACCAATCCCACTTGGCTCACCAAATTTCGTTCTTCTAGGTTAAACCGTTCCTTTGCAGTATCCGTTTTCATGTTTAGGTTTCACTCTGTTTTCTCCTATATGGATACATGTAGTTGGAACTCTAAATCAAATACGGTTTGTGCTAGCTCTTTGAAACTTGGCACAATAATGTAGTTTCAAGTTCTATCGCTATGGTTTTTGTTCTATTGAAGTAGCCCCAAGCAGAGACTGACGAGAATCACTTTCATTGAAACGGGTTGCCAAGCTTCCAAAAATGGTTCCCTGAAATCTCAGCAAACATTTTTTCACCCAATATTGATGATACTTCCATTTAATGATCAGTACACCAATCCCACTTGGCTCACCAAATTTCGTTCTTCTAGGTTAAACCGTTCCTTTGCAGTATCCGTTTTCATGTTTAGGTTTCACTCTGTTTTCTCCTATATGGATACATGTAGTTGGAACTCTAAATCAAACACGGTTTGTGCTAGCTCTTTGAAACTTGGCACAATAATGTAGTTCCAAGTTCTATCGCTATGGTTTGTGTTCTATTGAAGTAGCCCCAAGCAGAGACTGACGAGAATCACTTTCATTGAAACGGGTTGCCAAGCTTCCAAAAAACTACCAGTTTCCTGAAATCTCAGCAAACATTTTTTCACCCAATCTTGATGATACTTTCATTTAATGATCAGTACACGAATCCCACTTGTCTCACGAAATTTCGTTCTTCTAGGTCAAACCGTTCCTTTGCAGTAATTGTTTTCATGTTTAGGTTTCACTCTGTTTTCTCCTATATGGATACATGTAGTTGGAACACTAAATCAAACACGGTTTGTGCTAGCTCTTTGAAACTTGGCAAAATAATGTAGTTCCAAGTTCTATCGCTATGGTTTGTGTCCTATTGAAGTAGCCCCAAGCAGAGACTGACGAGAATCACTTTCATTGAAAGGGGTTTCCAAGCTTCCAAAAAACTACCAGTTTCCTGAAATCTCAGCAAACATTTTTTCACCCAATCTTGATGATACTTCCATTTAAAGATCAGTACACCAATCCCACTTGGCTCACCAAATTTCATTTTTCTAGGTTAAACCGGTTCTTTGCAGTAACCCTTTTCATGTTTAGGTTTCACTCTGTTTTCTCCTATATGGATACATGTAGTTGGAACTCTAAATCAAACACGGTTTGTGCTAACTCTTTGAAACTTGGCAAAATAATGTAGTTCCAAGTTCTATCGCTATGGTTTGTGTCCTATTGAAGTAGCCCCAAGGAGACACTGACGAGAATCAGTTTCATTGAAAGGGGTTGCCAAGCTTCCAAAAAACTGCGAGTTTCCTGAAATCTCAGCAAACATTTTTTCACGCAATCTTGATGATACTTCCATTTAATGATCAGTACACCAATCCCACTTGGCTCACCAAATTTTGTTCTTCTAGGTCAAACCGTTCCTTTGCAGTAACCGTTTTCATGTTTAGGTTTCACTCTGTTTTCTCCTGTATGGATACATGCAGTTGGGACTCTAAATCAAACACGGTTTGTGCTAGCTCTTTGAAACGTGGCACAATAATGTAGTTCCAAGTTCTATCGCTATGGTTTGTGTCCTATTGAAGTAGCCCCAAGCAGAGACTGACGAGAATCACTTTCATTGAAAGGGGTTGCCAAGCTTCCAAAAACCTACCAGTTTCCTGAAATCTAGGCAAACATTTTTTCACCCAATCTTGATGATACTTCCATTTAATGATCAGTTCACCAATCCCACTTGGCTCACCGAATTTCGTTCTTCTAGGTTAAACCGTTCCTTTGCAGTAACCGTTTTCATGTTTAGGTTTCACTCTGTTTTCTCCAATATGGATACATGTAGTTGGAAGCCTAAATAAAACACGGTTTGTGCTAGCTCTTTGAAACTTGGCACAATAATGTAGTTCCAAGTTCTATCGCTATGGTTTGTGTCCTATAGAAGTAGCCCCAAGCAGAGACTGACGAGAATCACTTTCATTGAAACGGGTTGCCAAGCTTCCAAAAAAGGTTCCCTGAAATCTCAGCAAACATTTTTTCACCCAATCTTGATGATACTTCCATTTAATGATCAGTACACGAATCCCACTTGGCTCACGAAATTTCGTTCTTCTAGGTCAAACCGTTCCTTTGCAGTAACCGTTTTCATGTTTAGGTTTCACTCTGTTTTCTCCTATATGGATACATGTAGTTGGAACTCTACGTCAAACACGGTTTATGCTAGCTCTTTGAAACTTGGCAAAATAATGTAGTTCCAAGTTCTATCGCTATGCTTTGTGTCCTATTGAAGTAGCCCCAAATAGAGACTGACGAGAATCACTTTCATTGAAAGGGGTTGCCAAGCTTCCAAAAAACTACGAGTTTCCTGAAATCTTAGCAAACATATTTTCACCCAATCTTGATGATACTTCCAGTTAATGATCAGTACACCAATCCCACGTGGCTCACCAAATTTCGTTCTTCTAGGTCAAACCGCTCCTTTCCAGTAACCGTTTTCATGTTTAGGTTTCACTCTGTTTTCTCCTATATGGATATATATAGTTGGAACTCTAAATCAAACACGGTTTGTGCCAGCTCTTTGAAACTTGGCAAAATAATGTAGTTCCAAGTTCTATCGCTATTTTTTGTGTCCTATTGAAGTAGCCCCAAGCAGAGACTGACGAGAATCACTTTCATTGAAAGGGGTTGCCAAGCTTCCAAAAAACTAGGAGTTTCCTGAAATCTCAGCAAACATCTTTTCACCCAATATTGATTATACTTCCATTTAATGATCAGTACACCAATCCCACTTGGCTCACCAAATTTCGTTCTTCTAGGTTAAACCGTTCCTTTGCAGTATCCGTTTTCATGTTTAGGTTTCACTCTGTTTTCTCCTATATGGATACATGTAGTTGGAACTCTAAATCAAATACGGTTTGTGCTAGCTCTTTGAAACTTGGCACAATAATGTAGTTTCAAGTTCTATCGCTATGGTTTTTGTTCTATTGAAGTAGCCCCAAGCAGAGACTGACGAGAATCACTTTCATTGAAACGGGTTGCCAAGCTTCCAAAAATGGTTCCCTGAAATCTCAGCAAACATTTTTTCACCCAATATTGATGATACTTCCATTTAATGATCAGTACACCAATCCCACTTGGCTCACCAAATTTCGTTCTTCTAGGTTAAACCGTTCCTTTGCAGTATCCGTTTTCATGTTTAGGTTTCACTCTGTTTTCTCCTATATGGATACATGTAGTTGGAACTCTAAATCAAACACGGTTTGTGCTAGCTCTTTGAAACTTGGCACAATAATGTAGTTCCAAGTTCTATCGCTATGGTTTGTGTTCTATTGAAGTAGCCCCAAGCAGAGACTGACGAGAATCACTTTCATTGAAACGGGTTGCCAAGCTTCCAAAAAACTACCAGTTTCCTGAAATCTCAGCAAACATTTTTTCACCCAATCTTGATGATACTTTCATTTAATGATCAGTACACGAATCCCACTTGTCTCACGAAATTTCGTTCTTCTAGGTCAAACCGTTCCTTTGCAGTAATTGTTTTCATGTTTAGGTTTCACTCTGTTTTCTCCTATATGGATACATGTAGTTGGAACACTAAATCAAACACGGTTTGTGCTAGCTCTTTGAAACTTGGCAAAATAATGTAGTTCCAAGTTCTATCGCTATGGTTTGTGTCCTATTGAAGTAGCCCCAAGCAGAGACTGACGAGAATCACTTTCATTGAAAGGGGTTTCCAAGCTTCCAAAAAACTACCAGTTTCCTGAAATCTCAGCAAACATTTTTTCACCCAATCTTGATGATACTTCCATTTAAAGATCAGTACACCAATCCCACTTGGCTCACCAAATTTCATTTTTCTAGGTTAAACCGGTTCTTTGCAGTAACCCTTTTCATGTTTAGGTTTCACTCTGTTTTCTCCTATATGGATACATGTAGTTGGAACTCTAAATCAAACACGGTTTATGCTAGCTCTTTGAAACTTGGCAAAATAATGTAGTTCCAAGTTTTATCGCTATGGTTTGTGTCCTATTGAAGTAGCCCCAAGCAGAGACTGACGAGAATCACTTTCATTGAAAGGGGTTGCCAAGCTTCCAAAAAACTACGAGTTTCCTGAAATCTCAGCATACATTTTTCACCCAATTTTGATGATACTTCCACTTAATGATCAGTACACCAATCCCACTTGGCTCACCAAATATCGTTCTTCTAGGTCAATCCGTTCCTTTGCAGTAACCGTTTTCATGTTTAGGTTTCACTCTGTTTTCTCCTATAAGGATACATGTAGTTGGAACTCTAAATCAAACACAGTTTGTGCTAGATCTTTGAAACTTGGCAAAATAATGTAGTTCCAAGTTCTATCGCTATGGTTTGTGTCCTATTGAAGTAGCCCCAAGCAGAGACTGACGAGAATCACTTTCATTGAAAGGGGTTGCCAAGCTTCCAAAAAACTACGAGTTTCCTGAAATCTCAGCAAACATTTTTTCACCCAACATTTTTTCACCCACGTAATGATCACTACACCAATCCCACTTGGCTCACCAAATTTCGTTCTTCTAGGTTAAACCGTTCCTTTGCAGTAACCGTTTTCATGTTTAGGTTTCACTCTTTTTTCTCCTATATGGATACATGTAGTTGGAACTCTAAATCAAACACGGTTTGTGCTACCTCTTTGAAACTTGGCACAATAATGTAGTTCCAAGTTCTATCGCTATGGTTTGTGTCCTATTGAAGTAGCCCCAAGCAGAGACTGACGAGAATCACTTTCATTGAAAGGGGTTGCCAAGCATCCAAAAAACTACCAGTTTCCTGAAATCTCAGCAAACATTTTTTCACCCAATCTTGATGATACTTCCATTTAATGATCAGTTCACCAATCCCACTTGGCTCACCAAATTTCGTTCTTCTAGGTTAAACCGTTCCTTTGCAGTAACTGTTTTCATGTTTAGGTTTCACTCTGTTTTCTCCTATATGGGTACATGTAGTTGGAAGTCTAAATCAAACACGGTTTGTGCTAGCTCTTTGAAACTTGGCACAATAATGTAGTTCCAAGTTCTATCGCTATGGTTTGTGTCCTATTGAAGTAGCCCCAAGCAGAGACTGACAGGAATCACTTTCATTGAAAGGGGTTGCCAAGCTTCCAAAAAAGGTTCCCTGAAATCTCAGCAAATATTTTTTCACCCAATCTTGATGATACTTCCATTTAATGATCAGTACACGAATCCCACTTGGCTCACCAAATTCATTTTTCTAGGTTAAACCGGTTCTTTGCAGTAACCGTTTTCATGTTTAGGTTTCACTCTGTTTTCTCCTATATGGATACTTATAGTTGGAACTCTAAATCAAACACGGTTTGTGCTAGCTCTTTGAAACTTGGCACAATAATGTAGTTCCAAGTTCTATCGCTATGGTTTGTGTCCTATTGATGTATCCCCAAGCAGAGACTGACGAGAATCACTTTCATTGAAAGGGGTTGCCAAGCTTCCAAAAAACTGCGAGTTTCCTGAAATCTCAGCAAACATTTTCTCACCCAATCTTGATGATACTTCCATTTAATGATCAGTACACGAATCCCACTTGGCTCACCAAATTTCATTTTTCTAGGTTAAACCGGTTCTTTGCAGTAACCCTTTTCATGTTTAGGTTTCACTCTGTTTTCTCCTATATGGATACATGTAGTTGGAACTCTAAATCAAACACGGTTTGTGCTAGCTCTTTGAAACTTGGCAAAATAATGTAGTTCCAAGTTCTATCGCTATGGTTTGTGTCCTATTGAAGTAGCCCCAAGCAGAGACTGACGAGAATCACTTTCATTGAAAGGGGTTGCCAAGCTTCCAAAAAACTGCGAGTTTCCTGAAATCTCAGCAAACATTTTTTCACGCAATCTTGATGATACTTCCATTTAAAGATCAGTACACCAATCCCACTTGGCTCACCAAATTTCATTTTTCTAGGTTAAACCGGTTCTTTGCAGTAACCCTTTTCATGTTTAGGTTTCACTCTGTTTTCTCCTATATGGATACATGTAGTTGGAACTCTAAATCAAACACGGTTTGTGCTAGCTCTTTGAAACTTGGCAAAAAAATGTAGTTCCAAGTTCTATCGCTATGGTTTGTGTCCTATTGAAGTAGCCCCAAGCAGAGACTGACGAGAATCACTTTCATTGAAAGGGGTTGCCAAGCTTCCAAAAAGCTACCAGTTTCCTGAAATCTCAGCAAACATTTTTTCACCCAATCTTGATGATACTTCCATTTAAAGATCAGTACACCAATCCCACTTGGCTCACCAAATTTCATTTTTCTAGGTTAAACCGGTTCTTTGCAGTAACCCTTTTCATGTTTAGGTTTCACTCTGTTTTCTCCTATATGGATACATGTAGTTGGAACTCTAAATCAAACACGGTTTATGCTAGCTCTTTGAAACTTGGCAAAAAAATGTAGTTCCAAGTTCTATCGCTATGGTTTGTGTCCTATTGAAGTAGCCCCAAGCAGAGACTGACGAGAATCACTTACATTGAAAGGGGTTGCCAAGCTTCCAAAAAACAACGAGTTTCCTGAAATCTCAGCAAACATTTTTTCTCCCAATCTTGATGATACTTCCATTTAATGATCAGTACACGAATCCCACTTGGCTCACCAAATTTCGTTCTTCTAGGTCAAACCGTTCCTTTGCAGTAACCGTTTTCATGTTTAGGTTTCACTCTGTTTTCTCCTATATGGATACATGTAGTTGGAACTCTAAATCACACATGGTTTGTGCTAGCTCTTTGAAACTTTGCAAAATAATGTAGTTCCAAGTTCTTTCGCTATGCTTTGTGTCCTATTGAAATAGCCCCAAGCAGAGACTGACGAGAATCACTTTCATTGAAAGGGGTTGCCAAGCTTCCAAAAAACTAGGAGTTTCCTGAAATCTCAGCAAACATTTTTTCACCCAATATTGATTATACTTCTTTAATGATCAGTACCCCAATCCCACTTGGAGCACCAAATTTCGTTCTTCTAGGTTAAACCGTTCCTTTGCAGTATCCGTTTTCATGTTTAGGTTTCACTCTGTTTTCTCCTATATGGATACATGTAGTTGGAACTCTAAATCAAACACGGTTTGTGCTAGCTCTTTGAAACTTGGCAAAATAATGTAGTTCCAAGTTCTATCGCTATGGTTTGTGTCCTATTGATGTATCCCCAAGCAGAGACTGACGAGAATCACTTTCATTGAAAGGGGTTGCCAAGCTTCCAAAAAACTGCGAGTTTCCTGAAATCTCAGCAACATTTTCTCACCCAATCTTGATGATACTTCCATTTAATGATCAGTACACGAATCCCACTTGGCTCACCAAATTTCATTCTTCTAGGTTAAACGGTTCCTTTGCAGGAACCGTTTTTCCTGTTTAGGTTTCACTCTGTTTTCTCCTATATGGATACATGTAGTTGGAACTCTAAATCAAACACGGTTTTTGCTAGCACTTTGAAACGTTGCACAATAATGTACTTCCAAGTTCTATCGCTATGGTTTGTGTCCTATTGAAGTAGCCCCAAGCAGAGACTGACGAGAATCACTTTCATTGAAAGGGGTTGCCAAGCTTCCAAAAAACTACGAGTTTCCTGAAATCTCAGCAAACCTTTTTTCACCCAATTTTGATGATACTTCCATTTAATGATCAGTACACCAATCCCACTTGGCTCACCAAATATCGTTCTTCTAGGTCAATCCGTTCCTTTGCAGTAACCGTTTTCATGTTTAGGGATTCACTCTGTTTTCTCCTATAAGGATACATGTAGTTGGAACTCTAAATCAAACACAGTTTGTGTTAGATCTTTGAAACTTGACACAATAATGAAGTTCCAAGTTCTATCGCTATGGTTTGTGTCCTATTGAAGTAGCCCAAGCAGAGACTGACGAGAATCACTTTCATTGAAAGGGGTTGCCAAGCTTCCAAAAAACTACGAGTTTCCTGAATTCTCAGCAAACCTTTTTTCACATAATCTTGATGATACTTCCATTTAATGATCAGTACACCAATCCCACTTGGATCACCAAATTTTGTTCTTCTAGGTCAAACCGTTCCTTTGCAGTAACCGTTTTCATGTTTAGGTTTCACTCTGTTTTCTCCTGTATGGATACATGTAGTTGGAACTCTAAATCAAACACGGTTTGTGCTAGCTCTTTGAAACGTGGCACAATAATGTAGTTCCAAGTTCTATCGCTATGGTTTGTGTCCTATTGAAGTAGCCCCAAGCAGAGACTGACGAGAATCACTTTCATTGAAAGGGGTTGCCAAGCTTCCAAAAAACTACCATTTTCCTGAAATCTCAGCAAACATTTTTTCACCCAATCTTGATGATACTTCCATTTAATGATCAGTTCACCAATCCCACTCGGCTCACCAAATATCGTTCTTCTAGGTCAATCCGTTACTTTGCAGTAACCGTTTTCATGCTTAGGTTTCACTCTGTTTTCTCCAATATGGATACATGTAGTTGGAAGCCTAAATCAAAACACGGTTTGTGCTAGGTCTTGAAACTTGGCACAATAATGTAGTTCCAAGTTCTATCGCTATGGTTTGTGTCCTATTGAAGTAGCCCCAAGCAGACACTGACGAGAATCACTTTCATTGAAAGGGGTTGCCAATCTTCCAAAACACTACGAGTTTCCTGAAATCACAGCAAACATTTTTTCACCCAATATTGATGATACTTCCATTTAATGATCAGTACACCAATCCCACTTGTCTCACGAAATTTCGTTCTTCTAGGTCAAACCGTTCCTTTGCAGTATACGTTTTCATGTTTAGGTTTCACTCTGTTTTCTCCTATATGGATACATGTAGTTGGAACTCTAAATCAAACACGGTTTGTGCTAGCTCTTTGAAACTTGGCACAATAATGTAGTTCCAAGTTCTATCGCTATGGTTTGTGTCCTATTGAAGTAGCCCCAAGCAGAGACTGACGAGAATCACTATCATTGAAACGGGTTTCCAAGCTTCCAAAAAAGGTTCCCTGAAATCTCAGCAAATATTTTTTTCATCCAATCTTGATGATACTTCCATTTAATGATCAGTACACGAATCCCACTTGGCTCACGAAATTTCGTTCTTCTAGGTCAAACCGTTCCTTTGCAGTAACCGTTTTCATGTTTAGGTTTCACTCTGTTTTCTCCTATATGGATACATGTAGTTGGAACTCTAAATCAAACACGGTTTGTGCAAGCTCTTTGAAACTTGGTACAATAATGTAGTTCCAAGTTCTATCGCTATGGTTTGTGTCCTATTGAAGTAGCCCCAAGCAGACCCTGACGAGAAATCACTATCATTGAAAGGGGTTGCCAAGCTTCCAAAAAATTACGAGTTTCCTGAAATCTCAGCAAACATTTTTTCACGCAATCTTGATGATACTTCCATTTAATGATCAGCACACCAATCCCACTTGGCTCACCAAATTTCATTTTTCTAGGTTAAACCGGTTCTTTGCAGTAACCCTTTTCATGTTTAGGTTTCACTCTGTTTTCTCCTATATGGATACATGTAGTTGGAACTCTAAATCAAACACGGTTTATGCTAGCTCTTTGAAACTTTGCAAAATAATGTAGTTCCATGTTCTATCGGATGTTTGTGTCCTATTGAAGTAGCCCCAAGCAGAGAGTGACGAGAATCACTTTCATTGAAAGGGGTTGCCAAGCTTCCAAAAAACTACGAGTTTCCTGAAATCTCAGCAAACATTTTTCACATAATCTTGATGATACTTCCATTTAATGATCAGTACACCAATCCCACTTGGCTCACCAAGTTTTGTTCTTCTAGGTCAAACCGTTCCTTTGCAGTAACCGTTTTCATGTTTAGGTTTCACTCTGTTTTCTCCTGTATGGATATATGTAGTTGGAACTCTAAATCAAACACGGTTTGTGCTAGCTCTTTGAAACGTGGCACAATAATGTAGTTCCAAGTTCTATCGCTATGGTTTGTGTCCTATTGAAGTAGCCCCAAGCAGAGACTGACGAGAATCACTTTCATTGAAAGGGGTTGCCAAGCTTCCAAAAAACTACCAGTTTCCTGAAATCTCAGCAAACATTTTTTCACCCAATCTTGATGATACTTCCATTTAATGATCAGTTCACCAATCCCACTTGGCTCACCAAATTTCGTTCTTCTAGGTTAAACCGTTCCTTTGCAGTAACCGTTTTCATGCTTAGGTTTCACTCTGTTTTCTCCAATATGGATACATGTAGTTGGAAGCCTAAATGAAACACGGTTTGTGCTAGGTCTTTGAAACTTGGCACAATAATGTAGTTCCAAGTTCTATCGCTATGGTTTGTGTCCTATTGAAGTAGCCCCAAGCAGACACTGACGAGAATCACTTTCATTGAAAGGGGTTGCCAATTTTCCAAAACACTACGAGTTTCCTGAAATCACAGCAAACATTTTTTCACCCAATCTTGATGATACTTCCATTTAATGATCAGTACACCAATCCCACTTGTCTCACGAAATTTCGTTCTTCTAGGTCAAACCGTTCCTTTGCAGTATCCGTTTTCATGTTTAGGTTTCACTCTGTTTTCTCCTATATGGATACATGTAGTTGGAACTCTAAATCAAACACGGTTTGTGCTAGCTCTTTGAAACTTGGCACAATAATGTAGTTCCAATTCTATCGCTATGGTTTGTATCCTATTGAAGTAGCCCCAAGCAGAGACTGACGAGAATCACTATCATTGAAACGGGTTGCCAAGCTTCCAAAAAAGGTTCCCTGAAATCTCAGCAAACATTTTTTCATCCAATCTTGATGATACTTCCATTTAATGATCAGTACACGAATCCCACTTGGCTCACGAAATTTCGTTCTTCTAGGTCAAACCGTTCCTTTGCAGTAACCGTTTTCATGTTTAGGTTTCACTCTGTTTTCTCTATATGAATACATGTAGTTGGAACTCTAAATCAAACACGCTTTGTGCAAGCTCTTTGAAAATTGGTACAATAATGTAGTTCCAAGTTCTATCGCTATGGATTGTGTCCTATTGAAGTAGCCCCAAGCAGACCCTGACGAGAATCACTATCATTGAAGGGGTTGCCAAGCTTCCAAAAAATTACGAGTTTCCTGAAATCTCAGCAAACTATTTTCACCCAATCTTGATGATACTTCCATTTAATGATCAGTACACGAATCCCACTTGGCTCACCAAATTTCGTTCTTCTAGGTCAAACCGTTCCTTTGCAGTAACTGTTTTCATGTTTAGGTTTCACTCTGTTTTCTCCTATATGGATACATGTAGTTGGAACTCTAAATCAAACACGGTTTGTGCTAGCTCATTGAAACTTGGCAAAATAATGTAGTTCCAAGATCTATCGCTATGCTTTGTGTCCTATTGAAGTAGCCCCAAGCAGAGACTGACGAGAAACACTTTCATTGAAAGTGATTGCCAAGCTTCCAAAAAACTACCAGTTTCCTGAAATCTCAGCAAACATTTTTTCACCCAATCTTGATGATACTTCCATTTAAAGATCAGTACACCAATCCCACTTGGCTCACCAGATTTCATTTTTCTAGGTTAAACCGGTTCTTTGCACTAACCCTTTTCATGTTTAGGTTTCACTCTGTTTTCTCCAATATGGATACATGTAGTTGGAACTCTAAATCAAACACGGTTTATGCTAGCTCTTTGAAACTTGGCAAAATAATGTAGTTCCAAGTTCTATCGCTATGGTTTGTGTCCTATTGAAGTAGCCCCAAGCAGAGACTGACGAGAATCACTTTCATTGAAAGGGGTTGCCAAGCTTCCAAAAAACTACGAGTTTCCTGAAATCTCAGCAAACATTTTTTCACCCAATCTTGATGATACTTGCAGGTAATGATAAGTACACCAATCCCACTTGGCTTACCAAATTTCATTCTTCTAGGTTTAACCGTTCCTTTGCAGTAACCGTTTTCATGTTTAGGTTTCACTCTGTTTTCTCCTATATGGATACATGTAGTTGGAAGTCTAAATCAAACACGGTTTGTGCTAGCTCTTTGAAACTTGGCACAATAATGTATTTCCACGTTCTATCGCTATGGTTTGTGTCCCATTGAAGTATTCCCAAGCAGACACTGAGGAGAATCACTTTTATTGAAAGGGGTTGCCAAGCTTCCAAAAAACTGCGAGTTTCCTGAAATCTCAGCAAACATTTTTTCACGCAATCTTGATGATACTTCCATTTAATGATCAGTACACCAATCCCACTTGGCTCACCAAATTTCGTTCTTCTAGGTTAAACAGTTCCTTTGCAGTAACCGTTTTCATGTTTAGGTTTCACTCTGTTTTCTCCAATATGGATACATGTAGTTGGATGTCTAAATCAAACACGGTTTGTGCTAGCTCTTTGAAACTTGGCACAATAATGTAGTTCCAAGTTCTATCGCTATGGTTTGTGTCCTATTGAAGTAGCCCCAAGCAGACACTGACGAGAATCACTTTTATTGAAAGGGTTGCCAATCTTCCAAAAAACTACCAGTTTCCGGAAATCACAGCAAACATTTTTTCACCCAATCTTGATGATACTTGCAGGTAATGATCAGTACACCAATCCCACTAGGCTCACCAAATTTCGTTCTTCTAGGTCAAACCGTTCCTTTGCAGTAACCGTTTTCATGTTTAGGTTTCACTCTGTTTTCTCCTATATGGATACATGTATTTGGAACTCTAAATCAAACACGGTTTGTGCCAGCTCTTTGAAACTTGGCACAATAATGTAGTTCCAAGATCTATCGCTATGGTTTTTGTCCTATTGAAGTAGCCCCAAGCAGACCCTGACGAGAATCACTTTCATTGAAAGGGGTTGCCAATCTTCCAAAAAACTACGAGTTTTCCTGAAATCTCAGCAAACATTTTTTCACCCAATCTTGATGATACTTCCATTTAATGATCAGTACACCAATCCCACTTGGCTCACCAAATTTCATTCTTCTAGGTTAAACCGTTCCTTTGCAGTAACCGTTTTCATGTTTAGGTTTCACTCTGTTATCTCCTATATGGATACTTGTAGTTGGAACTCTAAATCAAACACGGTTTGTGCTAGCTCTTTGAAACTTGGCACAATAATGTAGTTCCAAGTTCTATCGCTATGGTTTGTGTCCTATTGAAGTAGCCCCAAGCAGAGACTGACGAGAATCACTTTCATTGAAAGGGGTTGCCAAGCTTCCAAAAAACTACGAGTTTCCTGAAATCTCAGCAAACATTTTTTCACCCAATCTTGATGATACTTCCATTTAATGATCAGTACACGAATCCCACTTGTCTCACGAAATTTCGTTCTTCTAGGTCAAACCGTTCCTTTGCAGTAACCATTTTCATGTTTAGGTTTCACTCTGTTTTCTCCTATATGGATACATGTAGTTGGAACTCTAAATCAAACATGGTTTGTGCTAGCTCTTTGAAACTTGGCACAATAATGTAGTTCCAAGTTCTATCGCTATGGTTTGTGTCCTATTGAAGTAGCCCCAAGCAGACACTGACGAGAATCACTTTCATTGAAAGGGGTTGCCAAGCTTCCAAAAACCTGCGAGTTTCCTGAAATCTCAGCAAACATTTTTTCACGCAATCTTGATGATACTTCCATTTAATGATCAGTACACCAATCCCACTTGGCTCACCAAATTTCGTTCTTCTAGGTTAAACCGTTCCTTTGCAGTAACCGTTTTCATGTTTAGGTTTCACTCTGTTTTCTCCCAATATGGATACATGTAGTTGGAATTCTAAATCAAACACGGTTTGTGCTAGCTCTTTGAAACTTGGCACAATAATGTAGTTCCAAGTTCTATCGCTATGGTTTGTGTCCTATTGAAGTAGCCCCAAGCAGACACTGACGAGAATCACTTTCATTGAAAGGGGTTGCCAATCTTCCAAAAAACTGCGAGTTTCCTGAAATCACAGCAAACATTTTTTCACCCAATCTTGATGATACTTCCATTTAATGATCAGTACACCAATCCCACTTGGCTCACCAAATTTCATTCTTCTAGGTTAAACCGATCCTTTGCAGTAACCATTTTCATGTTTAGGTTTCACTCTGTTTTCTCCTATATGGATACTTGTAGTTGGAACTCTAAATCAAACACGGTTTGTGCTAGCTCTTTGAAACTTGGCACAATAATGTAGTTCCAAGTTCTATCGCTATGGTTTGTGTCCTATTGATGTATCCCCTAGCAGAGACTGACGAGAATCACTTTCATTGAAAGGGTTTGCCAAGCTTCCAAAAAACTACGAGTTTCCTGAAATCTCAGCAAACATTTTTCCACCCAATCTTGATGATACTTCCATTTAATGATCAGTACACGAATCCCACTTGGCTCACCAAATTTCATTCTTCTAGGTTAAACGGTTCCTTTGCAGTAACCGTTTTCCTGTTTAGGTTTCACTCTGTTTTCTCCTATATGGATACATGTAGTTGGAACTCTAAATCAAACATGGTTTGTGCTAGCGCTTTGAAACTTGGCACAATAATGTAGATCCAAGTTCTATCGCTATGGTTTGTGTCCTATTGAAGTAGCCCCAAGCAGACACTGACGAGAATCACTTTCATTGAAAGGGGTTGCCAAGCTTCCAAAAAACTAGGAGTTTCCTGAAATCTCAGCAAACATTTTTTCACCAATATTGATTATACTTCCATTTAATGATCAGTACACCAATCCCACTTGGCTCACCAAATTTCGTTCTTCTAGGTTAAACCGTTCCTTTTCAGTATCCATTTTCATGTTTAGGTTTCACTCTGTTTTCTCCTATATGGATACATGTAGTTGGAACTCTAAATCAAACACGGTTTGTGCTAGCTCTTTGAAACTTGGCACAATAATGTAGTTCCAAGTTCTATCGCTATGGTTTGTGTCCTATTGAAGTAGCCCCAAGCAGAGACTGATGAGAATCACTTTCATTGAAAGGGGTTGCCAAGCTTACAAAAAAGGTTCCCTGAAATCTCAGCAAACATTTTTTCACCCAATCTTGATGATACTTCCATTTAATGATCAGTACACGAATCCCACTTGGCTCACGAAATTTCGTTCTTCTAGGTCAAACCGTTCCTTTGCAGTAACCGTTTTCATGTTTAGGTTTCACTCTGTTTTCTCCTATATGGATACATGTATTTGGAACTCTAAATCAAACACGGTTTGTGCCAGCTCTTTGAAACTTGGCACAATAATGTAGTTCCAAGATCTATCGCTATGGTTTTTGTCCTATTGAAGTAGCCCCAAGCAGACACTGACGAGAATCACTTTCATTGAAAGGGGTTGCCAATCTTCCAAAAAACTACGAGTTTCCTGAAATCTCAGCAAACATTTTTTCACCCAATCTTGATGATACTTCCATTTAATGATCAGTACACCAATCCCACTTGGCTCACCAAATTTCATTCTTCTAGGTTAAACCGTTCCTTTGCAGTAACCGTTTTCATGTTTAGGTTTCACTCTGTTATCTCCTATATGGATACTTGTAGTTGGAACTCTAAATCAAACACGGTTTGTGCTAGCTCTTTGAAACTTGGCACAATAATGTAGTTCCAAGTTCTATCGCTATGGTTTGTGTCCTATTGAAGTAGCCCCAAGCAGAGACTGACGAGAATCACTTTCATTGAAAGGGGTTGCCAAGCTTCCAAAAAACTACGAGTTTCCTGAAATCTCAGCAAACATTTTTTCACCCAATCTTGATGATACTTCCATTTAATGATCAGTACACGAATCCCACTTGTCTCACGAAATTTCGTTCTTCTAGGTCAAACCGTTCCTTTGCAGTAACCATTTTCATGTTTAGGTTTCACTCTGTTTTCTCCTATATGGATACATGTAGTTGGAACTCTAAATCAAACATGGTTTGTGCTAGCTCTTTGAAACTTGGCACAATAATGTAGTTCCAAGTTCTATCGCTATGGTTTGTGTCCTATTGAAGTAGCCCCAAGCAGACACTGACGAGAATCACTTTCATTGAAAGGGGTTGCCAAGCTTCCAAAAACCTGCGAGTTTCCTGAAATCTCAGCAAACATTTTTTCACGCAATCTTGATGATACTTCCATTTAATGATCAGTACACCAATCCCACTTGGCTCACCAAATTTCGTTCTTCTAGGTTAAACCGTTCCTTTGCAGTAACCGTTTTCATGTTTAGGTTTCACTCTGTTTTCTCCAATATGGATACATGTAGTTGGAATTCTAAATCAAACACGGTTTGTGCTAGCTCTTTGAAACTTGGCACAATAATGTAGTTCCAAGTTCTATCGCTATGGTTTGTGTCCTATTGAAGTAGCCCCAAGCAGACACTGACGAGAATCACTTTCATTGAAAGGGGGTTGCCAATCTTCCAAAAAACTGCGAGTTTCCTGAAATCACAGCAAACATTTTTTCACCCAATCTTGATGATACTTCCATTTAATGATCAGTACACCAATCCCACTTGGCTCACCAAATTTCATTCTTCTAGGTTAAACCGATCCTTTGCAGTAACCATTTTCATGTTTAGGTTTCACTCTGTTTTCTCCTATATGGATACTTGTAGTTGGAACTCTAAATCAAACACGGTTTGTGCTAGCTCTTTGAAACTTGGCACAATAATGTAGTTCCAAGTTCTATCGCTATGGTTTGTGTCCTATTGATGTATCCCCTAGCAGAGACTGACGAGAATCACTTTCATTGAAAGGGTTTGCCAAGCTTCCAAAAAACTACGAGTTTCCTGAATCTCAGCAAACATTTTTCCACCCAATCTTGATGATACTTCCATTTAATGATCAGTACACGAATCCCACTTGGCTCACCAAATTTCATTCTTCTAGGTTAAACGGTTCCTTTGCAGTAACCGTTTTCCTGTTTAGGTTTCACTCTGTTTTCTCCTATATGGATACATGTAGTTGGAACTCTAAATCAAACATGGGTTTGTGCTAGCGCTTTGAAACTTGGCACAATAATGTAGATCCAAGTTCTATCGCTATGGTTTGTGTCCTATTGAAGTAGCCCCAAGCAGACACTGACGAGAATCACTTTCATTGAAAGGGGTTGCCAAGCTTCCAAAAAACTAGGAGTTTCCTGAAATCTCAGCAAACATTTTTTCACCAAATATTGATTATACTTCCATTTAATGATCAGTACACCAATCCCACTTGGCTCACCAAATTTCGTTCTTCTAGGTTAAACCGTTCCTTTTCAGTATCCATTTTCATGTTTAGGTTTCACTCTGTTTTCTCCTATATGGATACATGTAGTTGGAACTCTAAATCAAACACGGTTTGTGCTAGCTCTTTGAAACTTGGCACAATAATGTAGTTCCAAGTTCTATCGCTATGGTTTGTGTCCTATTGAAGTAGCCCCAAGCAGAGACTGATGAGAATCACTTTCATTGAAAGGGGTTGCCAAGCTTACAAAAAAGGTTCCCTGAAATCTCAGCAAACATTTTTTCACCCAATCTTGATGATACTTCCATTTAATGATCAGTACACGAATCCCACTTGGCTCACGAAATTTCGTTCTTCTAGGTCAAACCGTTCCTTTGCAGTAACCGTTTTCATGATTAGGTTTCACTCTGTTTTCTCCTATATGGATACATGTAGTTGGAACTCTAAATCAAACACGGTTTGTGCTAGCTCTTTGAAACTTGGCACAATAATGTAGTTCCAAGTTCTATCGCTATGGTTTGTGTCCTATTGAAGTAGCCCCAAGCAGACACTGACGAGAATCACTTTCATTGAAAGGGGTTGCCAATCTTCCAAAAAACTGCGAGTTTCCTGAAATCACAGCAAACATTTTTTCACCCAATCTTGATGATACTTCCATTTAATGATCAGTACACCAATCCCACTTGGCTCACCAAATTTCGTTCTTCTAGGACAAACCGTTCCTTTGCAGTAACCGTTTTCATGTTTAGGTTTCACTCTGTTTTTTCCTATATGGATACATGTAGTTGGAACTCTAAATCAAACACGGTTTGTGCTAGCTCTTTGAAACTTGGCACAATAATGTAGTTCCAAGTTCTATCGCTATGGTTTGTGTCCTATTGAAGTAGCCCCAAGCAGAGACTGACGAGAATCACTTTCATTGAAAGGGTTGCCAAGCTTCCAAAAAACTGCGAGTTTCCTGAAATCTCAGCAAACATTTTTTCACGCAATCTTGATGATACTTCCATTTAATGATGAGTACACCAATCCCACTTGGCTCACCAAATTTCATTCTTCTAGGTTAAACCGATCCTTTGCAGTAACCATTTTCATGTTTAGGTTTCACTCTGTTTTCTCCTATATGGATACTTGTAGTTGGAACTCTAAATCAAACACGGTTTGTGCTAGCTCTTTGAAACTTGGCACAATAATGTAGTTCCAAGTTCTATCGCTATGGTTTGTGTCCTATTGATGTATCCCCTAGCAGAGACTGACGAGAATCACTTTCATTGAAAGGGGTTGCCAAGCTTCCAAAAAACTACGAGTTTCCTGAAATCTCAGTAAACATTTTTCCACCCAATCTTGATGATACTTCCATTTAATGATCAGTACACGAATCCCACTTGGCTCACCAAATTTCATTCTTCTAGGACAAACCGTTCCTTTGCAGTAACCGTTTTCATGTTTAGGTTTCACTCTGTTTTCTCCTATATGGATCCTTGTAGTTGGAACTCTAAATCAAACACGGTTTGTGCTAGCTCTTTGAAACTTGGCACAATAATGTAGTTCCAAGTTCTATCGCTATGGTTTGTGTCCTATTGATGTATCCCCTAGCAGAGACTGACGAGAATCACTTTCATTGAAAGGGGTTGCCAATCTTCCAAAAAACTACGAGTTTCCTGAAATCTCAGTAAACATTTTTCCACCCAATCTTGATGATACTTCCATTTAATGATCAGTACACGAATCCCACTTGGCTCACCAAATTTCATTCTTCTAGGTTAAACGGTTCCTTTGCAGGAACCGTTTTCCTGTTTAGGTTTCACTCTGTTTTCTCCTATATGGATACATATAGTTGAAACTCTAAATCAAACACGGTTTGTGCTAGCACTTTGAAACGTTGCACAATAATGTAGTTCCAAGTTCTATCGCTATGGTTTGTGTCCTATTGAAGTAGCCCCAAGCAGAGACTGACGAGAATCACTTTCATTGAAAGGGGTTGCCAAGCTTATAAAAAACTACGAGTTTCATGAAATCTCAGCAAACATTTTTTCACCCAATCTTGATGATACTTGCAGGTAATGATAAGTACACCAATCCCACTAGGCTTACCAAATTTCATTCTTCTAGGTTTAACCGTTCCTTTGCAGTAACCGTTTTCATGTTTAGGTTTCACTCTGTTTTCTCCTATATGGAGACATGTAGTTGGAACTCTAAATCAAACACGGTTTGTGCTAGCTCTTTGAAACTTGGCACAATAATGTAGTTCCAAGTTCTATCGCTATGGTTTGTGTCCTATTGAAGTAGCCCCAAGCAGACACTGAGGAGAATCACTTTCATTGAAAGGGGTTGCCAATCTTCCAAAAAACTGCGAGTTTCCTGAAATCTCAGCAAACATTTTTTCACGCACTCTTGATGATACTTCCATTTAATGATCAGTACCCCAATCCCACTTGGCTCACCAAATTTCGTTCTTCTAGGTTAAACCGTTCCTTTGCAGTCACCGTTTTCATGTTTAGGTTTCACTCTGTTTTCTCCAATATGGATACATGTAGTTGGAAGTCTAAATCAAACACGGTTTGTGCTAGCTCTTTGAAACTTGGCACAATAATGTAGTTCCAAGTTCTATCGCTATGGTTTGTGTCCTATTGAAGTAGCCCCAAGCAGACACTGACGAGAATCACTTTCATTGAAAGGGGTTGCCAAGCTTCCAAAAAACTGCGAGTTTCCTGAAATCTCAGCAAACATTTTTTCACCCAATCTTGATGATACTTCCACTTGATGATCAGTACACCAATCCCACTTGGCTCACCAAATTTCATTTTTCTAGGTTAAAGCGTTCCTTTGCAGTAACCGTTTTCATGTTTAGGTTTCACTCTGTTTTCTCCTATATGGATATATATAGTTGGAACTCTAAATCAAACACGGTTTATGCTAGCTCTTTGAAACTTTGCAAAATAATGTAGTTCCAAGTTCTTTTGCTATGCTTTGTGTCCTATTGAAGTAGCCCCAAGCAGAGACTGACGAGAATCACTTTCATTGAAAGGGGTTGCCAAGCTTCCAAAAAATTAGGAGTTTCCTGAAATCTCAGCAAACATTTTTTCACCCAATATTGATTATACTTCCATTTAATGATCAGTACCCCAATCCCACTTGGCTCACCAAATTTCGTTCTTCTAGGTTAAACCGTTCCTTTGCAGTATCCATTTTCATGTTTAGATTTCACTCTGTTTTCTCCTATATGGATACATGTAGTTGGAACTCTAAATCAAACACGGTTTGTGCTAGCTCTTTGAAACTTGGCACAATAATGTAGTTCCAAGTTCTATCGCTATGGTTTGTGTCCTATTGATGTATCCCCAAGCAGAGACTGACGAGAATCACTTTCATTGAAAGGGGTTGCCAAGCTTCCAAACAACTACGAGTTTCCTGAAATCTCAGCAAACATTTTTTCACCCAATCTTGATGATACTTCCATTTAATGATCAGTACACGAATCCCACTTGGCTCACCAAATTTCATTCTTCTAGGTTAAACGGTTCCTTTGCAGTAACCGTTTTCCTGTTTAGGTTTCACAATGTTTTCTCACTATATGGATACATGTAGTTGGAACTCTAAATCAAACACGGTTTGTGCTACCTCTTTGAAACTTGGCACAATAATGTAGTTCCAAGTTCTATCGCTATGGTTTTTGTCGTATTGAAGTAGCCCCAAGCAGACACTGACGAGAATCACTTTCATTGAAAGGGCTTGCCAAGCTTCCAAAAAACTACGAGTTTCCTGAAATCTCAGCAAACATTTTTTCACCCAATCTTGATGATACTTCCATTTAATGATCAGTACACCAATCCCACTTGGCTCACCAAATTTCATTCTTCTAGGTTAAACCGTTCCTTTGCAGTAACCGTTTTCATGTTTAGGTTTCACTCTGTTTTCTCCTATATGGATACTTGTAGTTGGAACTCTAAATCAAACACGGTTTGTGCTAGCTCTTTGAAACTTGGCACAATAATGTAGTTCCAAGTTCTATCGCAATGTTTTGTGTCCTATTGATGTATCCCCAAGCAGAGACTGACGAGAATCACTTTCATTGAAAGGGGTTGCCAAGCTACCAAAAAACTACGAGTTTCCTGAAATCTCAGCAAACATTTTTTCACCCAATCTTGATGATACTTCCATTTAATGATCAGTACACCAATCCCACTTGGCTCACCAAATTTCGTTCTTCTAGGTTAAACCGTTCCTTTTCAGTATCCATTTTCATGTTTAGGTTTCACTCTGTTTTCTCCTATATGGAGACATGTAGTTGGAACTCTAAATCAAACACGGTTTGTGCTAGCTCTTTGAAACTTGGCACAATAATGTAGTTCCAAGTTCTATCGCTATGGTTTGTGTCCTATTGAAGTAGCCCCAAGCAGACACTGAGGAGAATCACTTTCATTGAAAGGGGTTGCCAATCTTCCAAAAAACTGCGAGTTTCCTGAAATCTCAGCAAACATTTTTTCACGCACTCTTGATGATACTTCCATTTAATGATCAGTACCCCAATCCCACTTGGCTCACCAAATTTCGTTCTTCTAGGTTAAACCGTTCCTTTGCAGTATCCGTTTTCATGTTTAGGTTTCACTCTGTTTTCTCCAATATGGATACATGTAGTTGGAAGTCTAAATCAAACACGGTTTGTGCTAGCTCTTTGAAACTTGGCACAATAATGTAGTTCCAAGTTCTATCGCTATGGTTTGTGTCCCTATTGATGTATCCCCAAGCAGAGACTGACGAGAATCACTTTCATTGAAAGGGGTTGCCAAGCTTCCAAACAACTACGAGTTTCCTGAAATCTCAGCAAACATTTTTTCACCCAATCTTGATGATACTTCCATTTAATGATCAGTACACGAATCCCACTTGCTCACCAAATTTCATTCTTCTAGGTTAAACGGTTCCTTTGCAGTAACCGTTTTCCTGTTTAGGTTTCACAATGTTTTCTCCTATATGGATACATGTAGTTGGAACTCTAAATCAAACACGGTTTGTGCTACCTCTTTGAAACTTGGCACAATAATGTAGTTCCAAGTTCTATCGCTATGGTTTTTGTCGTATTGAAGTAGCCCCAAGCAGACACTGACGAGAATCACTTTCATTGAAAGGGGCTTGCCAAGCTTCCAAAAAACTACGAGTTTCCTGAAATCTCAGCAAACATTTTTTCACCCAATCTTGATGATACTTCCATTTAATGATCAGTACACCAATCCCACTTGGCTCACCAAATTTCATTCTTCTAGGTTAAACCGTTCCTTTGCAGTAACCGTTTTCATGTTTAGGTTTCACTCTGTTTTCTCCTATATGGATACTTGTAGTTGGAACTCTAAATCAAACACGGTTTGTGCTAGCTCTTTGAAACTTGGCACAATAATGTAGTTCCAAGTTCTATCGCTATGTTTTGTGTCCTATTGATGTATCCCCAAGCAGAGACTGACGAGAATCACTTTCATTGAAAGGGGTTGCCAAGCTACCAAAAACTACGAGTTTCCTGAAATCTCAGCAAACATTTTTTCACCCAATCTTGATGATACTTCCATTTAATGATCAGTATACGAATCCCACTTGGCTCACCAAATTTCATTCTTCTAGGTTAAACGGTTCCTTTGCAGTAACCGTTTTCCTGTTTAGGTTTCACTCTGTTTTCTCCTATATGGATACATGTAGTTGGAACTCTAAATCAAACACGGTTTGTGCTAGCTCTTTGAAACTTGGCACAATAATGTAGTTCCAAGTTCTATCGCTATGGTTTGTGTCCTATTGAAGTAGCCCCCAAGCAGAGACTGACGAGAATCACTTTCATTGAAAGGGGTTGCCAAGCTTCCAAAAAACTACCAGTTTCCTGAAATCTCAGCAAACATTTTTTCACCCAATCTTGATGATACTTCCATTTAATGATCAGTTCACCAATCCCACTTGGCTCACCAAATTTCGTTCTTCTAGGTTAAACCGTTCCTTTGCAGTACCGTTTTCATGTTTAGGTTTCACTCTATTTTCTCCAATATGGATACATGTAGTTGGAAGCCTAAATCAAACACGGTTTGTGCTAGCTCTTTGAAACTTGGCACAATAATGTAGTTCCAAGATCTATCGCTATGGTTTGTGTCCTATTGAAGTAGCCCCAAGCAGAGACTGACGAGAATCACTTTCATTGAAACGGGTTGCCAAGATTCCAAAAAAGGTTACCTGAAATCTCAGCAAACATTTTTTCACCCAATCTTGATGATACTTCCATTTAATGATCAGTACACGAATCCCACTTGTCTCACGAAATTTCGTTCTTCTAGGTCAAACCGTTCCTTTGCAGTAACCGTTTTCATGTTTAGGTTTCACTCTGTTTTCTCCTATATGCATACATGTAGTTGGAACTCTAAATCAAACACGGTTTGTGCCAGCTCTTTGAAACTTGGCAAAATAATGTAGTTCCAAGTTCTATCGCTATGGTTTGTGTCCTATTGAAGTAGCCCCAAGCAGAGACTGACGAGAATCACTTTCATTGAAAGGGGTTGCCAAGCTTCCAAAAAACTACCAGTTTCCTGAAATCTCAGCAAACATTTTTTCACCCAATCTTGATGATACTTCCATTTAAAGATCAGTACACCAATCCCACTTGGCTCACCAAATTTAATTTTTCTAGGTTAAACGGTTCCTTTGCAGTAACCGTTTTCCTGTTTAGGTTTCACTCTGTTTTCTCCTATATGGATACATGTAGTTGGAACTCTAAATCAAACACGGTTTGTGCTAGCACTTTGAAACGTTGCACAATAATGTACTTCCAAGTTCTATCGCTATGGTTTGTGTCCTATTGAAGTATCCCCAAGCAGAGACTGACGAGAATCACTTTCATTGAAAGGGGTTGCCAAGCTTCCAAAAAACTACGAGTTTCCTGAAATCTCAGCAAACATTTTTTCACCCAATCTTGATGATACTTCCATTTAATGATCAGTACACGAATCCCACTTGGCTCACCAAATTTCATTCATCTAGGTTAAACGGTTCCTTTGCAGTAACCGTTTTCCTGTTTGGGTTTCACTCTGTTTTCTCCTATATGGATACATGTAGTTGGAACTCTAAATCAAACACGGTTTGTGCTAGCACTTTGAAACGTTGCACAATAATGTACTTCCAAGTTCTATCGCTATGGTTTGTGTCCTATTGAAGTAGCCCCAAGCAGAGACTGACGAGAATCAGTTTCATTGAAAGGGTTTGCCAAGCTTCCAAAAAACTACGAGTTTCCTGAAATCACAGCAATCATTTTTTCACCCAATCTTGATGATACTTCCATTTAATGATCAGTACACCAATCCCACTTGGCTCACCAAATTTCGTTCTTCTAGGTCAAACCGTTCCTTTGCAGTAACCGTTTTCATGTTTAGGTTTCACTCTGTTTTCTCCAATATGGATACATGTAGTTGAAAGCCTAAATCAAACACGGTTTGTGCTAGCTCTTTGAAACTTGGCACAATAATGTAGTTCCAAGTTCTATCGCTATGGTTTGTGTCCTATTGATGTATCCCCAAGCAGAGACTGACGAGAATCACTTTCATTGAAAGGGGTTGCCAAGCTTCCAAAAAACTATGAGTTTCCTGAAATCTCAGCAAACATTTTTTCACCCAATCTTGATGATACTTCCATTTAATGATCAGTACACGAATCCCACTTGGCTCACCAAATTTCATTCTTCTAGGTTAATCGGTTCCTTTGCAGTAACCGTTTTCCATGTTTAGGTTTCACTCTGTTTTCTCCAATATGGATACATGTAGTTGGAAGTCTAAATCAAACACGGTTTGTGCTAGCTCTTTGAAACTTGGCACAATAATGTAGTTCCAAGATCTATCGCTATGGTTTTTGTCCTATTGAAGTAGCCCCAAGCAGACACTGACGAGAATCACTTTCATTGAAAGGGCTTGCCAAGCTTCCAAAAAACTACGAGTTTCCTGAAATCTCAGCAAACATTTTTTCACCCAATCTTGATGATACTTCCATTTAATGATCAGTACACCAATCCCACTTGGCTCACCAAATTTCATTCTTCTAGGTTAAACCGATCCTTTGCAGTAACCGTTTTCATGTTTAGGTTTCACTCTGTTTTCTCCTATATGGATACTTGTAGTTGGAACTCTAAATCAAACACGGTTTGTGCTAGCTCTTTGAAACTTGGCACAATAATGTAGTTCCAAGTTCTATCGCTATGGTTTGTGTCCTATTGATGTATCCCCAAGCAGAGACTGACGAGAATCACTTTCATTGAAAGGGGTTGCCAAGCTTCCAAAAAACTACGAGTTTCCTGAAATCTCAGCAAACATTTTTTCACCCAATCTTAATGATACTTCCATTTAATGATCAGTACACGAATCCCACTTGGCTCACCAAATTTCATTCTTCTAGGTTAAACGGTTCCCTTGCAGTAACCGTTTTCCTGTTTAGGTTTCACTCTGTTTTCTCCTATATGGATACATGTAGTTGGAACTCTAAATCAAACACGGTTTGTGCTAGCAATTTGAAACGTTGCACAATAATGTACTTCCAAGTTCTATCGCTATGGTTTGTGTCCTATTGATGTATCCCCAAGCAGAGACTGACGAGAATCACTTTCATTGAAAGGGGTTGCCAATCTTCCAAAAAACTGCGAGTTTCCTGAAATCTCAGCAAACATTTTTTCACGCAATCTTGATGATACTTCCATTTAATGATCAGTACACCAATCCCACTTGGCTCACCAAATTTCGTTCTTCTAGGTTAAACCGTTCCTTTGCAGTAACCGTTTTCATGTTTAGGTTTCACTCTGTTTTCTCCTATATGGATACTTGTAGTTGGAACTCTAAATCAAACACGGTTTGTGCTAGCACTTTTAAACGTTGCACAATAATGTAGTTCCAAGTTCTATCGCTATGGTTTGTGTCCTATTGAAGTAGCCCCAAGCAGAGACTGACGAGAATCAGTTTCATTGAAAGGGGTTGCCAAGCTTCCAAAAAACTACGAGTTTCCTGAAATCACAGCAAACATTTTTTCACCCAATCTTGATGATACTTCCATTTAATGATCAGTACACCAATCCCACTTGGCTCACCAAATTTCATTCTTCTAGGTCAAACCGTTCCTTTGCAGTAACCGTTTTCATGTTTAGGTTTCACTCTGTTTTCTCCTATATGGATACTTGTAGTTGGAACTCTAAATCAAACACGGTTTGTGCTAGCTCTTTGAAACTTGGCACAATAATGTAGTTCCAAGTTCTATCGCTATGGTTTGTGTCCTATTGATGTATCCCCAAGCAGAGACTGACGAGAATCACTTTCATTGAAAGGGGTTGCCAAGCTACCAAAAAACTACGAGTTTCCTGAAATCTCAGCAAACATTTTTTCACCCAATCTTGATGATACTTCCATTTAATTATCACTATACGAATCCCACTTGGCTCACCAAATTTCATTCTTCTAGGTTAAACGGTTCCTTTGCAGTAACCGTTTTCCTGTTTAGGTTTCACTCTGTTTTCTCCTATATGGATACATGTAGTTGGAACTCTAAATCAAACACGGTTTGTGCTAGCTCTTTGACACTTGGCACAATAATGTAGTTCTAAGTTCTATCGCTATGGTTTGTGTCCTATTGAAGTAGCCCCAAGCAGAGACTGACGAGAATCACTTTCATTGAAAGGGGTTGCCAAGCTTCCAAAAAACTACCAGTTTCCTGAAATCTCAGCAAACATTTTTTCACCCAATCTTGATGATACTTCCATTTAATGATCAGTTCACCAATCCCACTTGGCTCACCAAATTTCGTTCTTCTAGGTTAAACCGTTCCTTTGCAGTAACCGTTTTCATGTTTAGGTTTCACTCTGTTTTCTCCAATATGGATACATGTAGTTGGAAGCCTAAATCAAACACGGTTTGTGCTAGCTCTTTGAAACTTGGCACAATAATGTAGTTCCAAGATCTATCGCTATGATTTGTGTCCTATTGAAGTAGCCCAAGCAGACACTGAGGAGAATCACTTTCATTGAAAGCGGTTGCCAAGCTTCCAAAAAACTGCGAGTTTCCTGAAATCTCAGCAAACATTTTTTTCACGCAATCTTGATGATACTTCCATTTAATGATCAGTACACCAATCCCACTTGGCTCACCAAATTTCGTTCTTCTAGGTTAAACCGTTCCTTTGCAGTAACCGTTTTCATGTTTAGGTTTCACTCTGTTTTCTCCAATATGGATACATGTAGTTGGAAGTCTAAATCAAACACGGTTTGTGCTAGCTCTTTGAAACTTGGCACAATAATGTAGTTCCAAGTTCTATCGCTATGGTTTGTGTCCTATTGAAGTAGCCCCAAGCAGAGACTGACGAGAATCACTTTCATTGAAAGGGGTTGCCAAGCTTCCAAAAAATTACGAGAATCCTGAAATCTCATCAAACATTTTTTCACCCAATCTTGATGATACTTCCATTTAATGATCAGTACACGAATCCCACTTGGCTGACCAAATTACGTTCTTCTAGGTCAAACCGTTTATTTACAATAACCGTTTTCATGTTTAGGTTTCACTCTGTTTTCTCCTATATGGATACATGTAGTTGGAACTCTAAATCAAACACGGTTTGTGCAAGCTCTTTGAAACTTGGCACAATAATGTAGTTCCAAGTTCTATCGCTATGGTTTGTGTCCTATTGAAGTAGCCCCAAGCAGAGACTGATGAGAATCACTTTCATTGAAAGGGGTTTCCAAGCTTCCAAAAAACTACGAGTTTCCTGAAATCTCAGCAAACATTTTTTCACCCAATCTTGATGATACTTCCATTTAATGATCAGTACACCAATCCCACTTGGCTCACCAAATTTCGTTCTTCTAGGTCAAACCGATCCTTTGCAGTAACCGTTTTCATGTTTAGGTTTCACTCTGTTTTCTCCTATATGGATACATGTAGTTGGAACTCTAAATCAAACACGGATTGTGCTACCTCTTTGAAACTTGGCACAATAATGTAGTTCCAAGTTCTATCGCTATGGTTTGTGTCCTATTGAAGTAGCCCCAAGCAGAGACTGACGAGAATCACTTTCATTGAAAGGGGTTGCCAAACTTCCAAAAAACTACGAGTTTCCTGAAATCTCAGCAAACATTTTTTCACCCAATTTGAAGATACTTCCATTTAATGATCAGTTCACCAATCCCACTTGGCTCACCAAATTTCGTTCTTCTAGGTTAAACCGTTCCTTTGCAGTAATCGTTTTCATGTTTAGGTTTCACTCTGTTTTCTCCAATATGGATACATGTAGTTGGAAGTCTAAACAAACACGGTTTCTGCTAGCTCTTTGAAACTTGGCACAATAATGTAGTTCCAAGTTCTATCACTATGGTTTGTGTCCCATTGAAGTAGCCCCAAGCAGACACTGACGAGAATCACTTTCATTGAAAGGGGATTGCCAATCTTCCAAAAAACTACGAGTTTCCTGAAATCACAGCAAACATTTTTTCACGCAATCTTGATGATACTTCCATTTAATGATCAGTACACCAATCCCACTTGGCTCACCAAATTTCGTTCTTCTAGGTCAAACCGTTCCTTTGCAGTAACCGTTTTCCTGTTTAGGTTTCACTCTGTTTTCTCCTATATGGATACATGTAGTTGGAACTCTAAATCAAACACGGTTTGTGCAAGCTCTTTGAAACTTGGCACAATAATGTAGTTCCAAGTTCTATCACTATGGTTTGTGTCCTATTGAAGTAGCCCCAAGCAGACACTGACGAGAATCACTTTCATTGAAAGGGCTTGCCAAGCTTCCAAAAAACTACGAGTTTCCTGAAATCTCAGCAAACATTTTTTCACCCAATCTTGATGATACTTCCATTTAATGATCAGTACACCAATCCCACTTGGCTCACCAAATTTCGTTCTTCTAGGTCAAACCGTTCCTTTGCAGTAACCGTTTTCATGTTTAGGTTTCACTCTGTTTTCTCCTGTATGGATACATGTAGTTGGAACTCTAAATCAAACACGGTTTGTGCTAGCTCTTTGAAACTTGGCACAATAATGTAGTTCCAAGTTCTATCGCTATGGTTTGTGTCCTATTGAAGTAGCCCCAAGCAGAGACTGACGAGAATCACTTTCATTGAAAGGGGTTTCCAAGCTTTCAAAAAACTACCAGTTTCCTGAAATCTCAGCAAACATTTTTTCACCCAATTTGAAGATACTTCCATTTAATGATCAGTACACCAATCCCACTTGGCTCACCAAATTTCGTTCTGCTAGGTTAAACCGTTCCTTTGCAGTAACCGTTTTCATTTTTAGGTTTCACTCTGTTTTCTCCAATATGGATACATGTAGTTGGAAGTCTAAATCAAACACGGTTTGTGCTAGCTCTTTGAAACTTGGCACAATAATGTAGTTCCAAGTTCTATCACTATGGTTTGTGTCCTATTGAAGTAGCCCCAAGCAGACACTGAAGAGAATCACTTTCATTGAAAGGGGTTGCCAATCTTCCAAAAAACTACGAGTTTCCTGAAATCACAGCAAACATTTTTTCACGCAATCTTGATGATACTTCCATTTAATGATCAGTACACCAATCCCACTTGGCTCACCAAATTTCGTTCTTCTAGGTCAAACCGTTCCTTTGCAGTAACCGTTTTCATGTTTAGGTTTCACTCTGTTTTCTCCTATATGGATACATGTAGTTGGAACTCTAAATCAAACACGGTTTGTGCAAGCTCTTTGAAACTTGGCACAATAATGTATTTCCAAGTTCTATCACTATGGTTTGTGTCCTATTGAAGTAGCCCCAAGCAGACCCTGACGAGAATCACTTTCATTGAAAGGGGTTGCCAAGCTTCCAAAAAATTACGAGTTTCCTGAAATCTCATCAAACATTTTTTCACCCAATCTTGATGATACTTCCATTTAATGATCAGTACACGAATCCCACTTGGCTGACCAAATTACGTTCTTCTAGGTCAAACCGTTTATTTACAATAACCGTTTTCATGTTTAGGTTTCACTCTGTTTTCTCCTATATGGATACATGTAGTTGGAACTCTAAATCAAACACGGTTTGTGCAAGCTCTTTGAAACTTGGCACAATAATGTAGTTCCAAGTTCTATCGCTATGGTTTGTGTCCTATTGAAGTAGCCCCAAGCAGAGACTGATGAGAATCACTTTCATTGAAAGGGCTTGCCAAGCTTCCAAAAAACTACGAGTTTCCTGAAATCTCAGCAAACATTTTTTCACCCAATCTTGATGATACTTCCATTTAATGATCAGTACACCAATCCCGCTTGGCTCACCAAATTTCATTCTTCTAGGTTAAACCGTTCCTTTGCAGTAACCGTTTTCATGTTTAGGTTTCACTCTGTTTTCTCCTATATGGATACTTGTAGTTGGAACTCTAAATCAAACACGGTTTGTGCTAGCTCTTTGAAACTTGGCACAATAATGTAGTTCCAAGTTCTATCGCTATGGTTTGTGTCCTATTGATGTATCCCCAAGCACAGACTGACGAGAATCACTTTCATTGAAAGGGGTTGCCAAGCTTCCAAAAAACTACGAGTTTCCTGAAATCTCAGCAAACATTTTTTCACCCAATCTTGATGATACTTCCATTTAATGATCAGTACACGAATCCCACTTGGCTCACCAAATTTAATTCTTCTAGGTTAAACCGTTCCTTTGCAGTAACCGTTTTCCTGTTTAGGTTTCACTCTGTTTTCTCCTATATGGATACATGTAGTTGGAACTCTAAATCAAACACGGTTTGTGCTAGCACTTTGAAATGTTGCACAATAATGTACTTCCACGTTCTATCGCTATGGTTTGTGTCCTATTGAAGTAGCCCCAAGCAGAGACTGACGAGAATCACTTTCATTGAAAGGGGTTGCCAAGCTTCCAAAAAACTACGAGTTTCCTGAAATCTCAGCAAACATTTTTTCACCCAACATTTTTTCACCCACGTAATGATCACTACACCAATCCCACTTGGCTCACCAAATTTCGTTCTTCTAGGTTAAACCGTTCCTTTGCAGTAACCGTTTTCATGTTTAGGTTTCACTCTGTTTTCTCCTGTATGGATACATGTAGTTGGAACTCTAAATCAAAAACGGTTTGTGCTAGCTCTTTGAAAACTTGGCACAATAATGTAGTTCCAAGTTCTATCGCTAAAGTTTGTGTCCTATTGAAGTAGCCCGAAGCAGAGACTGACGAGAATCACTTTCATTGAAAGGGGTTGCCAAGCTTCCAAAAAACTACTAGTTAAATGAAATCTCACCAAACATTTTTTCACCCAATCTTGATGATACTTCCATTTAATGATCAGTACACCAATCCCACTTGGGTCACCAAATTTTGTTCTTCTAGGTTAAACCGTTCCTTTGCAGTAACCGTTTTCATGTTTAGGTTTCACTCTGTTTTCTCATATATGGATACATACAGTTGGAACTCTAAATCAAACACGGTTTATGCTAGCTCTTTGAAACTTGGCAAAATAATGTACTTCCAAGTTCTACCGTTATGGTTTGTGTCCTATTGAAGTAGCCCCAAGCAGAGACAGATGAGAATCACTTTCATTGAAAGGGGTTGCCAAGCTTCCAAAAAACTACGAGTTTCCTGAAATCTCAGCAAACATTTTTTCACCCAATCTTGATGATACTTCCATTTAATGATCAGTACACGAATCCCACTTGGCTCACCAAATTTCATTCTTCTAGGTTAAACGGTTCCTTTGCAGTAACCGTTTTCCCTGTTTAGGTTTCACTCTGTTTTCTCCTATATGGATACTTGTAGTTGGAACTCTAAATCAAACACGGTTTGTGCTAGCACTTTGAAACGTTCCACAATAATGTACTTCCAAGTTCTATCGCTATGGTTTGTGTCCTATTGAAGTAGCCCCAATCAGAGACTGACGAGAATCACTTTCATTGAAAGGGGTTGCCAAGCTTCCAAAAAACTACGAGTTTCCTGAAATCTCAGCAAACATTTTTTCACCCAATTTTGATGATACTTCGATTTAATGATCAGTACACCAATCCCACTTGGCTCACCAAATTTCGTTCTTCTAGGTTAAACCGTTCCTTTGCAGTAACCGTTTTCATGTTTAGGTTTCACTCTGTTTTCTCCAATATGGATACATGTAGTTGGAAGTCTAAATCAAACACGGTTTGTGCTAGCTCTTTGAAACTTGGCACAATAATGTAGTTCCAAGTTCTATCACTATGGTTTGTGTCCTATTGAAGTAGCCCCAAGCAGACACTGACGAGAATCACTTTCATTGAAAGGGATTGCCAATCTTCCAAAAAACTACGAGTTTCCTGAAATCACAGCAAACATTTTTTCACCCAATCTTGATGATACTTCCATTTAATGATCAGTACACCAATCCCACTTGGCTCACCAAATTTCGTTCTTCTAGGTCAAACCGTTCCTTTGCAGTAACCGTTTTCCTGTTTAGGTTTCACTCTGTTTTCTCCTATATGGATACATGTAGTTGGAACTCTAAATCAAACACGGTTTGTGCAAGCTCTTTGAAACTTGGCACAATAATGTAGTTCCAAGTTCTATCACTATGGTTTGTGTCCTATTGAAGTAGCCCCAAGCAGACACTGACGAGAATCACTTTCATTGAAAGGGCTTGCCAAGCTTCCAAAAAACTACGAGTTTCCTGAAATCTCAGCAAACATTTTTTCACCCAATCTTGATGATACTTCCATTTAATGATCAGTACACCAATCCCACTTGGCTCACCAAATTTCGTTCTTCTAGGTCAAACCGTTCCTTTGCAGTAACCGTTTTCATGTTTAGGTTTCACTCTGTTTTCTCCTGTATGGATACATGTAATTGGAACTCTAAATCAAACACGGTTTGTGCTAGCTCTTTGAAACTTGGCACAATAATGTAGTTCCAAGTTCTATCGCTATGGTTTGTGTCCTATTGAAGTAGCCCCAAGCAGAGACTGATGAGAATCACTTTCATTGAAAGGGCTTGCCAAGCTTCCAAAAAACTACGAGTTTCCTGAAATCTCAGCAAACATTTTTTCACCCAATCTTGATGATACTTCCATTTAATGATCAGTACACCAATCCCGCTTGGCTCACCAAATTTCATTCTTCTAGGTTAAACCGTTCCTTTGCAGTAACCGTTTTCATGTTTAGGTTTCACTCTGTTTTCTCCTATATGGATACTTGTAGTTGGAACTCTAAATCAAACACGGTTTGTGCTAGCTCTTTGAAACTTGGCACAATAATGTAGTTCCAAGTTCTATCGCTATGGTTTGTGTCCTATTGATGTATCCCCAAGCACAGACTGACGAGAATCACTTTCATTGAAAGGGGTTGCCAAGCTTCCAAAAAACTACGAGTTTTCCTGAAATCTCAGCAAACATTTTTTCACCCAATCTTGATGATACTTCCATTTAATGATCAGTACACGAATCCCACTTGGCTCACCAAATTTAATTCTTCTAGGTTAAACCGTTCCTTTGCAGTAACCGTTTTCCTGTTTAGGTTTCACTCTGTTTTCTCCTATATGGATACATGTAGTTGGAACTCTAAATCAAACACGGTTTGTGCTAGCACTTTGAAATGTTGCACAATAATGTACTTCCACGTTCTATCGCTATGGTTTGTGTCCTATTGAAGTAGCCCCAAGCAGAGACTGACGAGAATCACTTTCATTGAAAGGGGTGGCCAAGCTTCCAAAAAACTACGAGTTTCCTGAAATCTCAGCAAACATTTTTTCACCCAACATTTTTTCACCCACGTAATGATCACTACACCAATCCCACTTGGCTCACCAAAATTTCGTTCTTCTAGGTTAAACCGTTCCTTTGCAGTAACCGTTTTCATGTTTAGGTTTCACTCTGTTTTCTCCTGTATGGATACATGTAGTTGGAACTCTAAATCAAAAACGGTTTGTGCTAGCTCTTTGAAACTTGGCACAATAATGTAGTTCCAAGTTCTATCGCTATGGTTTGTGTCCTATTGAAGTAGCCCGAAGCAGAGACTGACGAGAATCACTTTCATTGAAAGGGGTTGCCAAGCTTCCAAAAAACTACTAGTTAAATGAAATCTCACCAAACATTTTTTCACCCAATCTTGATGATACTTCCATTTAATGATCAGTACACCAATCCCACTTGGGTCACCAAATTTTGTTCTTCTAGGTTAAACCGTTCCTTTGCAGTAACCGTTTTCATGTTTAGGTTTCACTCTGTTTTCTCATATATGGATACATACAGTTGGAACTCTAAATCAAACACGGTTTATGCTAGCTCTTTGAAACTTGGCAAAATAATGTACTTCCAAGTTCTACCGTTATGGTTTGTGTCCTATTGAAGTAGCCCCAAGCAGAGACAGATGAGAATCACTTTCATTGAAAGGGGTTGCCAAGCTTCCAAAAAACTACGAGTTTCCTGAAATCTCAGCAAACATTTTTTCACCCAATCTTGATGATACTTCCATTTAATGATCAGTACACGAATCCCACTTGGCTCACCAAATTTCATTCTTCTAGGTTAAACGGTTCCTTTGCAGTAACCGTTTTCCTGTTTAGGTTTCACTCTGTTTTCTCCTATATGGATACTTGTAGTTGGAACTCTAAATCAAACACGGTTTGTGCTAGCACTTTGAAACGTTCCACAATAATGTACTTCCAAGTTCTATCGCTATGGTTTGTGTCCTATTGAAGTAGCCCCAATCAGAGACTGACGAGAATCACTTTCATTGAAAGGGGTTGCCAAGCTTCCAAAAAACTACGAGTTTCCTGAAATCTCAGCAAACATTTTTTCACCCAATTTTGATGATACTTCGATTTAATGATCAGTACACCAATCCCACTTGGCTCACCAAATTTCGTTCTTCTAGGTTAAACCGTTCCTTTGCAGTATCCGTTTTCATGTTTAGGTTTCACTCTGTTTTCTCCAATATGGATACATGTAGTTGGAAGTCTAAATCAAACACGGTTTGTGCTAGCTCTTTGAAACTTGGCACAATAATGTAGTTCCAAGTTCTATCACTATGGTTTGTGTCCTATTGAAGTAGCCCCAAGCAGACACTGACGAGAATCACTTTCATTGAAAGGGATTGCCAATCTTCCAAAAAACTACGAGTTTCCTGAAATCACAGCAAACATTTTTTCACCCAATCTTGATGATACTTCCATTTAATGATCAGTACACCAATCCCACTTGGCTCACCAAATTTCGTTCTTCTAGGTCAAACCGTTCCTTTGCAGTAACCGTTTTCCTGTTTAGGTTTCACTCTGTTTTCTCCTATATGGATACATGTAGTTGGAACTCTAAATCAAACACGGTTTGTGCAAGCTCTTTGAAACTTGGCACAATAATGTAGTTCCAAGTTCTATCACTATGGTTTGTGTCCTATTGAAGTAGCCCCAAGCAGAC
>NW_027554210.1:0-86638 GCF_045843805.1 Urocitellus parryii
GCAGTAACGTTTTCATTTTTAGGTTTCATGCTGTTTTCTCCTATATGGATACATGTAGTTGGAACTCTAAATCAAACACGGTTTGTGCTAGCTCTTTGAAACTTGGCACAATAATGTAGTTCCAAGTTCTATCGCTAAGGTTTTGTGTCCTATGGAAGTAGCCCCAAGAATAGACTGACGAGAATCACTTTCATTGAAAGGGGTTGCCAAGTTTCCAAAAACCTTGGAGTTTCCGGAAATCTCAGCAAACATTTTTTCACCCAATCTTGATGATACTTACAGGTAATGATGAGTACACCAGTCCCACATGGCTCACGAAATTTCGTCCTTCTAGGTTAAACCGTTCGTTTGCAGTAACCGTTTTCATGTTTAGGTTTCACTCTGTTTTCTCCTATATGGATACATGTAGTTGGAACTCTAAATCATACACGGTTTGTGCTATCTCTTTGAAACTTGGCACAATAATGTAGTTCCAAGTTCTATCGCTAAGGTTTGTGTCCTATAGAAGTAGCTCCAAGAAGAGTCTGACGAGAACCACTTTCATTGAAAGGGGTTGCCAAGTTTCCAAACAACTTGGAGTTTCCGGAAATCTCAGCAAACATTTTTTCACCCAATCTTGATGATACTTGCAGGTAATGATGAGTACACCAGTCCCACTTGGCTCACGAAATTTCGTTCTTCTAGGTTAAACCGTTCGTTTGCAGTAACCGTTTTCATGTTTAGGTTTCACTCTGTTTTCTCCTATATGGATACATGTATTTGGAACTCTAAATCAAACACGGTTTGTGCTAGCTCTTTGAAACTTGGCACAATAATGTAGTTCCAAGTTGTATCACTATGGTTTGTGTCCTATTGATGTAGCCCGAAGCAGAGACTGACAAGAATCACTTTCATTGAAAGGGGTTGCCAAGCTTCCAAAAACTACGAGTTTCCTGAAATCTCAGCAAACATTTTTTCACCCAATCTTGATGATACTGGCAGGTAATGATCAGTTCACCAATCCCACTTGCCTCACCAAATTTCGTTCTTCTAGGTTAAACCTTTCCTTTGCAGTAACCGTTTTCATGTTTAGGTTTCACTCTGTTTTCTCCTACATGGATACATGTATTTGGAACTCAAAATCAAACACGGTGTTTGCTAGCTCTTTGAAACTTGGCACAATAATGAAGTTCCAAGTTCTATCGCTGTGGATTGTGTCCCATTGAAGTAGCCCAAGCAGAGACTGACGAGAATCAGTTTCATTGAAAGGGGTTGCCAAGCTTCCAAAAAACGTCGAGTTTCCGGAAATCTCAGCAAACATTTTTTCACCCAATCTTTATGATACTTGCAGGTAATGATCAGTACACCAATTTCACTTGGCTCACCAAATTTCGTTCTTCTAGGTTAAACCGTTCGTTTGCAGTAACCGTTTTCATGTTTAGGTTTCACTCTGTTTTCTCCTATATGGATACATGTAGTTGGAACTCAAAATCAAGCACGGTGTTTGCTAGCTCTTTGAAACTTGGCACAATAATGTAGTTCCAAGTTCTATCGCTAAGGTTTGTGTCCTATTGAAGTAGCCCCAAGCAGAGTCTGACGAGAACCACTTTCATTGAAAGGGGTTGCCAAGCTTCCAAAAAAACTACGAATTTCCGGAAAACTCAGCAAACATTTTTTCACCCAATCTTGATGATACTTGCAGGTAATGATGAGTACACCAGTCCCACTTGGCTCACCAATTTTCGTTCTTCTAGGTTAAGCCGTTCCTTTGCAGTAACCGTTTTCATGTTTAGGTTTCACTCTGTTTTCTCGTATATGGATACATGTATTTGGAACTCTAAATCAAACAAGGTTTGTGCTAGCTCTTTGAAACTTGGCACAATAATGTAGTTCCAAGTTCTATTGCTATGGTTTGTGTCCTATTGAAGTAGCCCCAAGCAGAGTCTGACGAGAACCACTTTCATTCAAAGGGGTTGCCAAGCTTGCAAAAAACTACGAGTTTCCGGAAATCTCAGCAAACATTTTTTCACCCAATCTTGATGATACTTGCAGATAATGATCAGTACACCAATGCCACTTGGCTCACCAAATTTCGTTCTTCTAGGTTAAACCGTTCCTTTGCAGTAACCGTTTTCAGGTTTAGGTTTCACTCTGTTTTCTCCTATATGGATATATGTATTTGGAACTCAAAATCAAACACGGTTTGTGCTAGCTCTTTGAAACTTGGCACAATAATGTATTTCCAAGTTGTATCACTATGGTTTGTGTCCTATTGAAGTAGCCCCAAGCAGAGACTGACAAGAATCACTTTCATTGAAAGGGGTTGCCAACCTTCCAAAAACTACGAGTTTCCTGAAATCTCAGCAAACATTTTTTCACCGAATCTTGATGATACTGGCAGGTAATGATCAGTTCACCAATCCCACTTGGCTCACCAAATTTCGTTCTACTAGGTTAAACCGTTCCTTTGCAGTAACTGTTTTCACGTTTAGGTTTCACTCTGTTTTCTCCTATATGGATACATGTATTTGGAACTCTAAATCAAACACCGTTTGTGCTAGCTCTTTGAAACTTGGCACAATAATGTAGTTCCAAGTTCTATCGCTAAGGTTTGTGTCCTATTGAAGTAGGCCAAAGCAGAGACTGACGAGATACACTAATATTGAAAGGGGTTGCCAAGCTTCCAAAAAACTACGAGTTTCCTGAAATCTCCGCAAACATTTCTTCACCCAATCTTGATGATACTGGCAGGAAATGATCAGTACACTAATCCCACTTGGCTCACCAAATTTCGTTCTTTTCAGTTAAATCGTTCCTTTGCAGTAATCGTTTTCATGTTTAGGTTTCACTCTCTTTTCTCCTATATGGATACATGTTGTTGGAACTCTAAATCAAACACAGTGTGTGCTAGCTCTTTGAAACTTGGCACAATAATGTAGTTCCAAGTTCTATCGCTAAGGTTTGTGTCCTATTGAAGAAGCCCCAAGCAGAGACTACGAGAATCACTTTCATTGAAAGGGGTTGCCAAGCTTCCAAAATCTAAGAGTTTCCGGAAATCTCAACAAACATTTTTTCACCCAATCTTGATGATACTTGCAGGTAATGATGAGTACACCAGTCCCACTTGGCTCACGGAATTTCGATCTTCTAGGTTAAAACGTTCCTTTGCAGTAACCGTTTTCATTTTTAGGTTTCACTCTGTTTTCTCCTATATGGATACATGTATTTGGAACTCTAAATCAAACACGGTTTGTGCTAGCTCTTTGAAACTTGGCACAATAATGTAGTTCCAAGTTCTATCGCTATGGTTTTGTGTCCTATTGAAGTAGCCCCAAGCAGAGACTGACGAGAATCACTTTCATTGAAAGGGGTTGCCAAGCTTCCAAAAACTACGAGTTTCCTGAAATCTCAGCAAACATTTTTTCACCCAATCTTGATGATAGTTTCAGGTAATGATCAGTTCACCAATCCGACTTGGCTCACCAAATTTCGTTATTCTAGGTTAAACCGTTCCTATGAAGTAACCGTTTTCATGTTAAGGTTTCACTCTATTTTCTCCTATATGGATACATGTAGTTGGAACTCTAAATCAAACACGGTTTGTGCTAGCTCTTTGAAACTTGGCACAATAATGTAGTTCCAACTTCTATCACTAAGCTTTGTGTCCTATTGAAGTAGCCCCAAGCAGAGTCTGACGAGAACCACTTTAATTGAAAGGGGTTGCCAAGCTTCCAAAAAACTACGAGTTTCCTGAATTCTCAGCAAACATTTTTTCACCCAATCTTGATGATACTGGTAGGAAATGATCAGTACACTAATCCCACTTGGCTCACCAAATTTCGTTGTTCTAGGTTAAACCGTTCCTATGCAGTAACCGTTTTCATGTTAAGGTTTCACTCTATTTTCTCCTATATGGATACATGTAGTTGGAACTCTAAATCAAACACGGTTTGTGCTAGCTCTTTGAAACTTGGCACAATAATGTAGTTCCAAGTTCTATCACTAAGCTTTGTGTCCTATTGAAGTAGCCCCAAGCAGAGTCTGACGAGAACCACTTTAATTGAAAGGGGTTGCCAAGCTTCCAAAAAACTACGAGTTTCCTGAATTCTCAGCAAACATTTTTTCACCCAATCTTGATGATACTGGTAGGAAATGATCAGTACACTAATCCCACTTGGCTCACCAAATTTCGTTCTTTTAAGATAAATCGTTCCTTTGCAGTAACAGTTTTCATGTTTTGGTTTCACTCTGTTTTCTCCTATATGGATACATGTAGTTGGAACTCTAAATCAAACACGGTTTGTGCTAGCTCTTTGAAACTTGGCACAATAATGTAGTTCCAAGTTCTATCGCTAAGGATTGTGTCCTATTGAAGTAGCCCCAAGCAGAGACTACGAGAATCACTTTCATTGAAAGGGGTTGCCAAGTTTCTAAAAAACTTCGAGTTTCCGGAAAGCTCAGCAAACATTTTTTCACCCAATCTTGATGATACTTGCAGGTAATGATGAGTACACCAGTCCCACTTGGCTCACGAAATTTCGATCTTCTACGTTAAAACGTTCCTTTGCAGGAACCGTTTTCATTTTTAGGTTTCAATCTGTTTTCTCCTATATGGATACATGTATTTGGAACTCTAAATCAAACACGGTTTGTGCTAGCTCTTTGAAACTTGGCACAATAATGTAGTTCCAAGTTCTTTCGCTAAGGTTTGTGTCATATTGAAGTAGCCCCAAGGAGAGTCTGACGAGAACCACTTTCATTGAAAGGGGTTGCCAAGCTTCCAAAAAACTACGAGTTTCCGGATATTTCAGCAAACATTTTTTCACCCAATCTTGATGATTCTTGCAGGTAATGATCAGTACACCAATCCCACTTAGGTCACCAAATTTCGTTCTTCTAGGTTAAACCGTTCCTTTGCAGTAACCGTTTTCATGTTTAGGTTTCATGCTGTTTTCTCCTATATGGATACATGTAGTTGGAACTCTAAATCAAACTCGGTTTGTGCTAGCTCTTTGAAACTTGGCACAATAATGTAGTTGAAAGTTCTATCGCTATGGTTTGTGTCCTATTGAAGTAGCCCCAAGCAGATTCTGACAAGAATCACTTTCATTGATAGGGGTTGCCAAGCTTCCAAAAACTACGAGTTTCCTGAAATCTCAGCAAACATTTTTGCACCCAATCTTGATGATACTGGCAGGTAATGATAAGTACACCAATCCCTCTTGGCTCACCAAATTTGGTTCTTCTAGGTTAAACCGTTCCTTTGCAGTAACCGTTTTCATGTTTAGGTTTCACTCTGTTTTCTCCTATATGGATACATGTATTTGGAACTCTAAATCAAACACGGTTTGTGCTAGCTCTTTGAAACATGGCACAATAATGTAGTTCCAACTTCTATCACTAAGGTTTGTGTCCTATTGAAGTAGCCCCAAGCATAGACTGACGAGAACCACTTTCATTGAAAGGGGTTGCCCAGTTTCCAGAAAACTACGAGTTTCCCGAAAACTCAGCAAACATTTTTTCACCCAAGCTTGATGATACTTGCAGGTAATGATGAGTACACCAGTCCCACTTGGCTCACCAAATTTCGTTCTTCTAGGTCAAACCATTCCTTTGCAGTAACCGTTTTCATGTTTAGGTTTCATGCTGTTTTCTCCTATATGGATACATGTAGTTGGAACTCTAAATCAAACACGGTTTGTGCTAGCTCTTTGAAACTTGGCACAATAATGTATTTCCAAGTTGTGTCACTATGGTTTGTGTCCTATTGAAGTAGCCCCAAGCAGAGACTGACAAGAATCACTTTCATTGAAAGGGGTTGCCAACCTTCCAAAAACTACGAGTTTCCTGAAATCTCAGCAAACATTTTTTCACCGAATCTTGATGATACTGGCAGGTAATGATCAGTTCACCAATCCCACTTGGCTCACCAAATTTCGTTCTACTAGGTTAAACCGTTCCTTTGCAGTAACCGTTTTCATGTTTAGGTTTCACGCTGTTTTCTCCTATATGGATACATGTATTTGGAACTCAAAATCAAACACGGTTTGTGCTAGCTCTTTGAAACTTGGCACAATAATGAAGTTCCAAGTTCTATCGCTATGGATTGTATCCCATTGAAGTAGCCCCAAGCAGAGACTGACAAGAATCACTTTCATTGAAAGGGGTTGCCAAGCTTCCAGAAAACTATGAGTTTCCGGAAAACTCAGCAAACCTTTTTTCACCCAATCTTGACGATACTTGCAGGTAATGATGAGTGCACCAGTCCCACTTGGCTCACGAAATTTCGTTCTTCTAGGTTAAACCGTTCGTTTGCAGTAACCGTTTTCATGTTTAGGTTTCACTCTGTTTTCTCCTATATGGATACATGTATTTGGAACTCTAAATCAAACACGGTTTGTGCTAGCTCTATGAAACTTGGCACAATAGTGTAGTTCCAAGGTCTTTCGCTAAGGTTTTTGTCCTATTGAAGTAGCCCCAAGCAGAGTCTGACGAGAACCACTTTCATTGAAAGGGGTTGCCAAGCTTCCAAAAAACTACGAGTTTCCTGAAATCTCAGCAAACATTTTTTCACCGAATCTTGATGATACTGGCAGGTAATGATCAGTTCACCAATCCCACTTGGCTCACCAAATTTCGTTCTACTAGGTTAAACCGTTCCTTTGCAGTAACTGTTTTCACGTTTAGGTTTCACTCTGTTTTCTCCTATATGGATACATGTATTTGGAACTCTAAATCAAACACCGTTTGTGCTAGCTCTTTGAAACTTGGCACAATAATGTAGTTCCAAGTTCTATCGCTAAGGTTTGTGTCCTATTGAAGTAGGCCAAAGCAGAGACTGACGAGATACACTAATATTGAAAGGGGTTGCCAAGCTTCCAAAAAACTACGAGTTTCCTGAAATCTCCGCAAACATTTCTTCACCCAATCTTGATGATACTGGCAGGAAATGATCAGTACACTAATCCCACTTGGCTCACCAAATTTCGTTCTTTTCAGTTAAATCGTTCCTTTGCAGTAATCGTTTTCATGTTTAGGTTTCACTCTCTTTTCTCCTATATGGATACATGTTGTTGGAACTCTAAATCAAACACAGTGTGTGCTAGCTCTTTGAAACTTGGCACAATAATGTAGTTCCAAGTTCTATCGCTAAGGTTTGTGTCCTATTGAAGAAGCCCCAAGCAGAGACTACGAGAATCACTTTCATTGAAAGGGGTTGCCAAGCTTCCAAAATCTAAGAGTTTCCGGAAATCTCAACAAACATTTTTTCACCCAATCTTGATGATACTTGCAGGTAATGATGAGTACACCAGTCCCACTTGGCTCACGGAATTTCGATCTTCTAGGTTAAAACGTTCCTTTGCAGTAACCGTTTTCATTTTTAGGTTTCACTCTGTTTTCTCCTATATGGATACATGTATTTGGAACTCTAAATCAAACACGGTTTGTGCTAGCTCTTTGAAACTTGGCACAATAATGTAGTTCCAAGTTCTATCGCTATGGTTTGTGTCCTATTGAAGTAGCCCCAAGCAGAGACTGACGAGAATCACTTTCATTGAAAGGGGTTGCCAAGCTTCCAAAAACTACGAGTTTCCTGAAATCTCAGCAAACATTTTTTCACCCAATCTTGATGATAGTTTCAGGTAATGATCAGTTCACCAATCCGACTTGGCTCACCAAATTTCGTTATTCTAGGTTAAACCGTTCCTATGCAGTAACCGTTTTCATGTTAAGGTTTCACTCTATTTTCTCCTATATGGATACATGTAGTTGGAACTCTAAATCAAACACGGTTTGTGCTAGCTCTTTGAAACTTGGCACAATAATGTAGTTCCAACTTCTATCACTAAGCTTTGTGTCCTATTGAAGTAGCCCCAAGCAGAGTCTGACGAGAACCACTTTAATTGAAAGGGGTTGCCAAGCTTCCAAAAAACTACGAGTTTCCTGAATTCTCAGCAAACATTTTTTCACCCAATCTTGATGATACTGGTAGGAAATGATCAGTACACTAATCCCACTTGGCTCACCAAATTTCGTTGTTCTAGGTTAAACCGTTCCTATGCAGTAACCGTTTTCATGTTAAGGTTTCACTCTATTTTCTCCTATATGGATACATGTAGTTGGAACTCTAAATCAAACACGGTTTGTGCTAGCTCTTTGAAACTTGGCACAATAATGTAGTTCCAAGTTCTATCACTAAGCTTTGTGTCCTATTGAAGTAGCCCCAAGCAGAGTCTGACGAGAACCACTTTAATTGAAAGGGGTTGCCAAGCTTCCAAAAAACTACGAGTTTCCTGAATTCTCAGCAAACATTTTTTCACCCAATCTTGATGATACTGGTAGGAAATGATCAGTACACTAATCCCACTTGGCTCACCAAATTTCGTTCTTTTAAGATAAATCGTTCCTTTGCAGTAACAGTTTTCATGTTTTGGTTTCACTCTGTTTTCTCCTATATGGATACATGTAGTTGGAACTCTAAATCAAACACGGTTTGTGCTAGCTCTTTGAAACTTGGCACAATAATGTAGTTCCAAGTTCTATCGCTAAGGATTGTGTCCTATTGAAGTAGCCCCAAGCAGAGACTACGAGAATCACTTTCATTGAAAGGGGTTGCCAAGTTTCTAAAAAACTTCGAGTTTCCGGAAAGCTCAGCAAACATTTTTTCACCCAATCTTGATGATACTTGCAGGTAATGATGAGTACACCAGTCCCACTTGGCTCACGAAATTTCGATCTTCTACGTTAAAACGTTCCTTTGCAGGAACCGTTTTCATTTTTAGGTTTCAATCTGTTTTCTCCTATATGGATACATGTATTTGGAACTCTAAATCAAACACGGTTTGTGCTAGCTCTTTGAAACTTGGCACAATAATGTAGTTCCAAGTTCTTTCGCTAAGGTTTGTGTCATATTGAAGTAGCCCCAAGGAGAGTCTGACGAGAACCACTTTCATTGAAAGGGGTTGCCAAGCTTCCAAAAAACTACGAGTTTCCGGATATTTCAGCAAACATTTTTTCACCCAATCTTGATGATTCTTGCAGGTAATGATCAGTACACCAATCCCACTTAGGTCACCAAATTTCGTTCTTCTAGGTTAAACCGTTCCTTTGCAGTAACCGTTTTCATGTTTAGGTTTCATGCTGTTTTCTCCTATATGGATACATGTAGTTGGAACTCTAAATCAAACTCGGTTTGTGCTAGCTCTTTGAAACTTGGCACAATAATGTAGTTGAAAGTTCTATCGCTATGGTTTGTGTCCTATTGAAGTAGCCCCAAGCAGATTCTGACAAGAATCACTTTCATTGATAGGGGTTGCCAAGCTTCCAAAAACTACGAGTTTCCTGAAATCTCAGCAAACATTTTTGCACCCAATCTTGATGATACTGGCAGGTAATGATAAGTACACCAATCCCTCTTGGCTCACCAAATTTGGTTCTTCTAGGTTAAACCGTTCCTTTGCAGTAACCGTTTTCATGTTTAGGTTTCACTCTGTTTTCTCCTATATGGATACATGTATTTGGAACTCTAAATCAAACACGGTTTGTGCTAGCTCTTTGAAACATGGCACAATAATGTAGTTCCAACTTCTATCACTAAGGTTTGTGTCCTATTGAAGTAGCCCCAAGCATAGACTGACGAGAACCACTTTCATTGAAAGGGGTTGCCCAGTTTCCAGAAAACTACGAGTTTCCCGAAAACTCAGCAAACATTTTTTCACCCAAGCTTGATGATACTTGCAGGTAATGATGAGTACACCAGTCCCACTTGGCTCACCAAATTTCGTTCTTCTAGGTCAAACCATTCCTTTGCAGTAACCGTTTTCATGTTTAGGTTTCATGCTGTTTTCTCCTATATGGATACATGTAGTTGGAACTCTAAATCAAACACGGTTTGTGCTAGCTCTTTGAAACTTGGCACAATAATGTATTTCCAAGTTGTGTCACTATGGTTTGTGTCCTATTGAAGTAGCCCCAAGCAGAGACTGACAAGAATCACTTTCATTGAAAGGGGTTGCCAACCTTCCAAAAACTACGAGTTTCCTGAAATCTCAGCAAACATTTTTTCACCGAATCTTGATGATACTGGCAGGTAATGATCAGTTCACCAATCCCACTTGGCTCACCAAATTTCGTTCTACTAGGTTAAACCGTTCCTTTGCAGTAACCGTTTTCATGTTTAGGTTTCACGCTGTTTTCTCCTATATGGATACATGTATTTGGAACTCAAAATCAAACACGGTTTGTGCTAGCTCTTTGAAACTTGGCACAATAATGAAGTTCCAAGTTCTATCGCTATGGATTGTATCCCATTGAAGTAGCCCCAAGCAGAGACTGACAAGAATCACTTTCATTGAAAGGGGTTGCCAAGCTTCCAGAAAACTATGAGTTTCCGGAAAACTCAGCAAACCTTTTTTCACCCAATCTTGACGATACTTGCAGGTAATGATGAGTGCACCAGTCCCACTTGGCTCACGAAATTTCGTTCTTCTAGGTTAAACCGTTCGTTTGCAGTAACCGTTTTCATGTTTAGGTTTCACTCTGTTTTCTCCTATATGGATACATGTATTTGGAACTCTAAATCAAACACGGTTTGTGCTAGCTCTATGAAACTTGGCACAATAGTGTAGTTCCAAGGTCTTTCGCTAAGGTTTTTGTCCTATTGAAGTAGCCCCAAGCAGAGTCTGACGAGAACCACTTTCATTGAAAGGGGTTGCCAAGCTTCCAAAAAACTACGAGTTTCCTGAAATCTCAGCAAACATTTTTTCACCAATCTTGATGATACTTGCAGGTAATGATCAGTACACCAATCCCACTTGGCTCACCTAATTTCGTTCTTCTAGGTTAAACCGTTCCTTTGCAGTAACCGTTTTCATGTTTAGGTTTCACTCTGTTTTCTCCTATATGGATACATGTAGTTGGAACTCTAAATCAAACACGGTTTGTGCTAGCTCTTTGAAACTTGGCACAATAATGTAGTTCCAAGTTCTATCGCTAAGGTTTGTGTCCTATTGAAGTAGCCCCAAGCAGAGACTGACGAGAATCACTTACATTGAAAGGGGTTGCCAAGCTTCCAAAAAACTACGAGTTTCCTGAAATCTCAGCAAACATTTCTTCACCCAATCTTGATGATACTGGCAGGAAATGATCAGGACACTAATCCCACTTGGCTCACCAAGTTTCGTTCTTTTCAGTTAAATCATTCCTTTGCAGTAACCGTTTTCATGTTTTTGGTTTCACTCTGTTTTCTCCTATATGGATACATGTATTTGGAACTCTAAATCAAACACGGTTTGTGCTAGCTCTTTGAAACTTGGCACAATAGTGTAGGTTCCAAGTTCTTTCACTAAGGTTTTGTGTCATATTGAAGTAGCCCCAAGGAGAGTCTGACGAGAACCACTTTCATTGAAAGGGTTGCCAAGCTTCCAAAAAATTACGAGTTTCCTGAAATCTCAGCAAATATTTTGTCACCCAATCTTAATGATACTTGCAGGTAATGATCAGTATACCAATCCACTTGGCTCACCAAATTTCGTTCTTCTAGGTTAAACCGTTCCTTTGCAGTAACAGTTTTCATGTTTAGGTTTTATTCTGTTTTCTCCTATATGGATACATGTATTTGGAACTCTAATCAAACACGGTTTGTGCTAGCTCTTTGAAACTTGGCATAATAATGTAGTTCCAAGTTCTATCGCTATGGTTTGTGTCCTATTGATGTAGCCCCAAGCAGAGACTGACGAGAATCCCTTTCATTGAAAGGGGTTGCCAAGCTTCCAAAAAACTACGAGTTTCAGGAAAACTCAGCAAACATTTTTTCACCCAATCTTGATGATACTTGCAGGTAATGATGAGTACACCAGTCCCACTTGGCTCACCAAATTTCGTTCTTCTACGTTAAACCGGTCCTTTTCAGTAACCATTTTCATGTTTAGGTTTCACTCTGTTTTCTCGTATATGGATACATGTATTTGGAACTCTAAATCAAACACGGTTTGTGCTAGCTCTTTGAAACTTGGAACAATAATGTAGTTCCAAGTTCTATCGCTAAGGTTTGTGTCCTATTGAAGTAGCCCCAAGCAGAGACTGACGAGAATCACTTACATTGAAAGGGGTTGCCAAGCTTCCAAAAAACTACGAGTTTCCTGAAATCTCAGCAAACATTTCTTCACCCAATCTTGATGATACTGGTAGGAAATGATCAGTACACTAATCCCACTTGGCTCACCAAATTTCGTTCTTTTCAGTTAAATCGTTCCTTTGCAGTAACCGTTTTCATGTTTTGGTTTCACTCTGTTTTCTCCTATATGGATACATGTAGTTGGAACTCTAAATCAAACACGGTTTGTGCTAGCTCTTTGAAACTTGGCACAATAATGTAGTTCCAAGTTCTATCGCTAAGGTTTGTGTCCTATTGAAGAAGCCCCAAGCAGAGACTACGAGAATCACTTTCATTGAAAGGGGTTGCCAAGCTTCCAAAAAACTAAGAGTTTCCGGAAATCTCAGCAAACATTTTTTCACCCAATCTTGAAGATACTTGCAGGTAATGATCAGTACACCAGTCCCACTTGGCTCACGAAATTTCGATCTTCTAGGTTAAAACGTTCCTTTGCAGTAACCGTTTTCATTTTTAGGTTTCACTCTGTTTTCTCCTATATGGATACATGTAGTTGGAACTCTATATCAATCACGGTTTGTGGTAGCTCTTTGAAACTTGGCACAATAATGTAATTCCAAGTTCTATCGCTATGGATTGTGTATTATTGAAGTAGCCCCAAGCAGAGACTGACAAGAATCACTTTCATTGAAAGGGGTTGCCAAGCTTCCAAAAAACTACGAGTTTCCGGAAAACTCAGCAAACATTTTTTCACCCAATCTTGATGATACTGGCAGGAAATGATCAGTACACTAATCCCACTTGGCTCACGGAATTTCGATCTTCTAGGTTAAAACGTTCCTTTGCAGTAACCGTTTTCATTTTTAGGTTTCACTCTGTTTTCTCCTATATGGATACATGTATTTGGAACTCTAAATCAAACACGGGTTTGTGCTAGCTCTTTGAAACTTGGCACAATAATGTAGTTCCAAGTTCTATCGCTATGGTTTGTGTCCTATTGAAGTAGCCCCAAGCAGAGACTGACGAGAATCACTTTCATTGAAAGGGGTTGCCAAGCTTCCAAAAACTACGAGTTTCCTGAAATCTCAGCAAACATTTTTTCACCCAATCTTGATGATAGTTTCAGGTAATGATCAGTTCACCAATCCGACTTGGCTCACCAAATTTCGTTATTCTAGGTTAAACCATTCCTATGCAGTAACCGTTTACATGTTTAGGTTTCACTCTGTTTTCTCCTATATGGATACATGTAGTTGGAACTCTATATCAAACACGGTTTGTGCTAGCTCTTTGAAACTTGGCACAATAATGTAGTTCCAAGTTCTGTCCCTTTGGTTTGTGTCCTATGGAAGTAGCCAAAGGCAGAGTCTGACGAGAACCACTTTCATTGAAAGGGGTTGCCAAGCTTCCAATAAATTACGAGTTTCCTGAAATCTCAGCAAACATTTTGCCACCCAATCTTGATGATACTTGCAGGTAATGATGAGTAAACCAGTCCCACTTGGCTCACGAAATTTCGTTCTTCTAGGTTAAACCGTTCGTTTGCAGTAACCGTTTTCATGTTTAGGTTTCACTCTGTTTTCTCCTATATGGATACATGTATTTGGACCTCTAAATCAAACACGGTTTGTGCTAGCTCTATGAAACTTGGCACAATAGTGTAGTTCCAAGTTCTTTCGCTAATGTTTGTGTCCTATTGAAGTAGCCCCAAGCAGAGTCTGACGAGAACCACTTTCATTGAAAGGGGTTGCCAAGCTTCCAAAAAACTACGAGTTTCCTGAAATCTCAGCAAACATTTTTTCACCCAATCTTGATGATACTTGCAGGGAATGATCAGTACACCAATCCCACTTGGCTCACCAAATTTCGTTCTTCTAGGTTAAAGCGTTCCTTTGCAGTAACAGTTTTCATGTTTAGGTTTTACTCTGTTTTCTCCTACATGGATACATGTTGTTGGAACTCTAAATCAAACACGTTTTGTGCTAGCTCTTTGAAACTTGGCACAATAATGTAGTTCCAAGTTCTATCGCTAAGCTTTGTGTCCTATTGAAGTACCCCCAAGCAGAGACTGACGAGAATCACTTTCATTGAAAGGGTTGCCAAGCTTCCAAAAACTACGAGTTTCCTGAATCTCAGCAAACATTTTTTCACCCAATCTTGATGATACTGGCAGGTAATGATCAGTTCACCAATCCCACTTGGCTCACCAAATTTCGTTCTTCTAGGTTAAACCGTTCGTTTGCAGTAACCGTTTTCATGTTTAGGTTTCACTCTGTTTTCTCCTATATGTATACATGTATTTGGAACTCAAAATGAAACACGGTTTGTGCTAGCTCTTTGAAACTTGGCACGATAATGTAGTTCCAAGTTCTATCGCTATGGATTGTGTCCCATTGAAGTAGCCCAAGCAGAGACTGACGAGAATCACTTTCATTGAAAGGGGTTGCCAAGCTTCCAAAAAACTAAGAGTTTCCGGAAATCTCAGCAAAAATTTTTTCACCCAATCTTGATGATACTTGGAGGTAATGATCGGTACACCAGTCCCACTTGCTCACCAAATTTCGTTGTTCTAGGTTAAACCGTTCCTATGCAGTAACCGTTTTCATGTTAAGGTTTCACTCTATTTTCTCCTATATGGATACATGTAGTTGGAACTCTAAATCAAACACGGTTTGTGCTAGCTCTTTGAAACTTGGCACAATAATGTAGTTCCAAGTTCTATCACTAAGCTTTGTGTCCTATTGAAGTAGCCCCAAGCAGAGTCTGACGAGAACCACTTTCATTGAAAGAGGTTGCCAAGCTTCCAAAAAACTACGAGTTTCCTGAATTCTCAGCAAACATTTTTTCACCCAATCTTGATGATACTGGCAGGAAATGATCAGTACACTAATCCCACTTGGCTCACCAAATTTCGTTCTTTTAAGTTAAATCGTTCCTTTGCAGTAACCGTTTTCATGTTTTGGTTTCACTCTGTTTTCTCCTATATGGATACATGTAGTTGGAACTCTAAATCAAACACGGTTTGTGCTAGCTCTTTGAAACTTGGCACAATAATGTAGTTCCAAGTTCTATCGCTAAGGATTGTGTCCTATTGAAGTAGCCCCAAGCAGAGACTACGAGAATCACTTTCATTGAAAGGGGTTGCCAAGTTTCTAAAAAACTTCGAGTTTCCGGAAATCTCAGCAAACATTTTTTCACCCAATCTTGATGATACTTGCAGGTAATGAGGAGTACACCAGTCCCACTTGGCTCACGAAATTTCGATCTTCTAGGTTAAAACGTTCCTTTGCAGGAACCGTTTTCATTTTTAGGTTTCACTCTGTTTTCTCCTATATGGATACATGTATTTGGAACTCTAAATCAAACACGGTTTGTGCTAGCTCTTTGAAACTTGGCACAATAATGTAGTTCCAAGTTCTTTCGCGAAGGTTTGTGTCATATTGAAGTAGCCCCAAGGAGAGTCTGACGAGAACCACTTTCATTGAAAGGGGTTGCCAAGCTTCCAATAAATTACGAGTTTCCTGAAATCTCAGCAAACATTTTGCCCCCCAATCTTGATGATACTTGCAGGTAATGATCAGTACACCAATCCCACTTGGCTCACCAAATTTTGTTCTTCTAGGTTAAACCGTTCCTTTGCAGTAACAGTTTTCATGTTTAGGTTTTACTCTGTTTTCTCCTATATGGATACATGTAGTTGGAACTCTAAATCAAACACGGTTTGTGCTAGCTCTTTGAAACTTGGCACAATAATGTAGTTCCAAGTTCTATCGCTAATCTTTGTGTCCTATTGAAGTAGCCCCAAGCAGAGACTGACGAGAATCACTTTCATTGAAAGGGGTTGCCAAGCTTCCTAAAACTACGAGTTTCCTGAAATCTCAGCAAACATTTTTTCACCCAATCTTGATGATACTGGCAGGTAATGATAAGTTCACATCCCACTTGGCTCACTAAATTTCGTTCTTCTAGGTTAAACCGTTCGTTTGCAGTAACCGTTTTCATGTTTAGGTTTCACTCTGTTTTCTCCTATATGTATACATGTATTTGGAACTCAAAATGAAACACGGTTTGTGCTAGCTCTTTGAAACGTGGCACAATAATGTAGTTCCAAGTTCTATCGCTATGGATTGTGTCCCATTGAAGTAGCCCAAGCAGAGACTGACGAGAATCACTTTCATTGAAAGGGGTTGCCAAGCTTCCAAAAAACTAAGAGTTTCCGGAAATCTCAGCAAATATTTTTTCACCCAATCTTGATGATACTTGGAGGTAATGATCAGTACACGAGTCCCACTTGGCTCACCAAATTTCGTTGTTCTAGGTTAAACCCGTTCCTATGCAGTAACCGTTTTCATGTTAAGGTTTACTCTATTTTCTCCTATATGGATACATGTAGTTGGAACTCTAAATCAAACACGGTTTGTGCTAGCTCTTTGAAACTTGGCACAATAATGTAGTTCCAAGTTCTCTCGCTATGGTTTGTGTCCTATTGAAGTAGCCCCAAGCAGAGACTGACGAGAATCACTTTCATTGAAAGGGGTTTGCCAAGCTTCCAAAAACTACGAGTTTCCTGAAATCTCAGCAAACATTTTTTCACCCAATCTTGATGATACTTGGAGGTAATGATCGGTACACCAGTCCCACTTGGCTCACCAAATTTCGTTCTTCTACGTTAAACCGGTCCTTTGCAGTAACCGTTTTCATGTTTAGGTTTCACTCTGTTTTCTTCCTATATGGATACATGTAGTTGGAACTCTAAATCAAACACGGTTTGTGCTAGCTCTTTGAAACTTGGCACAATAATGTAGTTCCAAAGTTCTATCGCTAAGGTTTCTGTCCTATTGAAGTAGCCCCAAGCATAGACTGACGAGAATCACTTATATTGAAAGGGGTTGCCAAGCTTCCAAAAAACTACGAGTTTCCTGAAATCTCCGCAAACATTTCTTCACCCAATCTTGATGATACTGGCAGGAATGATCAGTACACTAATCCCACTTGGCTCACGGAATTTCGATCTTCTAGGTTAAAACGTTCCTTTGCAGTAACCGTTTTCATTTTTAGGTTTCACTCTGTTTTCTCCTATATGGATACATGTATTTGGAACTCTAAATCAAACACTGTTTGTGCTAGCTCTTTGAAACTTGGCACAATAATGTAGTTCCAAGTTCTATCGCTATGGTTTGTGTCCTATTGAAGTAGCCCCAAGCAGAGACTGACGAGAATCACTTTCATTGAAAGGGGTTGCCAAGCTTCCAAAAACTACGAGTTTCCTGAAATCTCAGCAAACATTTTTTCACCCAATCTTGATGATAGTTTCAGGTAATGATCAGTTCACCAATCCGACTTGGCTCACCAAATTTCGTTATTCTAGGTTAAACCGTTCCTATGCAGTAACCGTTTACATGTTTAGGTTTCACTCTGTTTTCTCCTATATGGATACATGTAGTTGGAACTCTATATCAAACACGGTTTGTGCTAGCTCTTTGAAACTTGGCACAATAATGTAGTTCCAAGTTCTGTCCCTTTGGTTTGTGTCCTATGGAAGTAGCCCCAAGCAGAGACTGACGAGAATCACTTTCATTGAAAGGGGTTGCCAAGCTTCCAAAAACTACGAGTTTCCTGAAATCTCAGCAAACATTTTTTCACCCAATCTTGATGATAGTTTCAGGTAATGATCAGTTCACCAATCCGACTTGGCTCACCAAATTTCGTTATTCTAGGTTAAACCGTTCCTATGCAGTAACCGTTTACATGTTTAGGTTTCACTCTGTTTTCTCCTATATGGATACATGTAGTTGGAACTCTATATCAAACACGGTTTGTGCTAGCTCTTTGAAACTTGGCACAATAATGTAGTTCCAAGTTCTGTCCCTTTGGTTTGTGTCCTATGGAAGTAGCCCCAAGCAGAGTCTGACGAGAACCACTTTCATTGAAAGGGGTTGCCAAGCTTCCAATAAATTACGAGTTTCCTGAAATCTCAGCAAACATTTTGCCACCCAATCTTGATGATACTTGCAGTTAATGATGAGTAAACCAGTCCCACTTGGCTCACGAAATTTCGTTCTTCTAGGTTAAACCATTCGTTTGCAGTAACCGTTTTCATGTTTAGGTTTCACTCTGTTTTCTCCCTATATGGATACATGTATTTGGACCTCTAAATCAAACACGGTTTGTGCTAGCTCTATGAAACTTGGCACAATAGTGTAGTTCCAAGTTCTTTCGCTAATGTTTGTGTCCTATTGAAGTAGCCCCAAGCAGAGTCTGACGAGAACCACTTTCATTGAAAGGGGTTGCCAAGCTTCCAAAAAACTACGAGTTTCCTGAAATCTCAGCAAACATTTTTTTCACCAATCTTGATGATACTTGCAGGGAATGATCAGTACACCAATCCCACTTGGCTCACCAAATTTTGTTCTTCTAGGTTAAAGCGTTCCTTTGCAGTAACAGTTTCATGTTTAGGTTTTACTCTGTTTTCTCCTATATGGATACATGTTGTTGGAACTCTAAATCAAACACGGTTTGTGCTAGCTCTTTGAAACTTGGCACAATAATGTAGTTCCAAGTTCTATCGCTAAGCTTTTTTGTCCTATTGAAGTAGCCCCAAGCAGTGACTGACGAGAATCACTTTCATTGAAAGGGGTTGCCAAGCTTCCAAAAACTACGAGTTTCCTGAAATCTCAGCAAACATTTTTTCACCCAATCTTGATGATACTGGCAGGTAATTGATCAGTTCACCAATCCCACTTGGCTCACCAAATTTCGTTCTTCTAGGTTAAACCGTTCGTTTGCAGTAACCGTTTTCATGTTTAGGTTTCACTCTGTTTTGTCCTATATGGATACATGTATTTGGAACTCTAAATCAAACACGGTTTGTGCTAGCTCTTTGAAACTTGGCACAATAATGTAGTTCCAAGTTCTTTCGCTAAGGTTTGTGTCATATTGAAGTAGCCCCAAGGAGAGTCTGACGAGAACCACTTTCATTGAAAGGGGTTGCCAAGCTTCCAAAAAATTACGAGTTTCCTGAAATCTCAGCAAACATTTTTTCACCCAATCTAGATGATACTTGCAGGTAATGATCAGTACACCAATCCCACTTGGCTCACCAAATTTCGTTCTTCTAGGTTAAACCGTTCCTTTGCAGTAACAATTTTCATGTTTAGGTTTTACTCTGTTTTCTCCTATATGGATACATGTAGTTGGAACTCTAAATCAAACACGGTTTGTGCTAGCTCTTTGAAAACTTGGCACAATAATGTAGTTCCAAGTTCTCTCGCTATGGTTTGTGTCCTATTGATGTAGCCCCAAGCAGAGACTGACGAGAATCACTTTCATTGAAAGGGGTTGCCAAGCTTCCAAAAAACTACGAGTTTCAGGAAAACTCAGGCAAACATTTTTTCACCCAATCTTGATGATACTTGCAGGGAATGATCAGTACACCAATCCCACTTGGCTCACCAAATTTTGTTCTTCTAGGTTAAAGCGTTCCTTTGCAGTAACAGTTTTCATGTTTAGGTTTTACTCTGTTTCTCCTATATGGATACATGTTGTTGGAACTCTAAATCAAACACGGTTTGTGCTAGTTCTTTGAAACTTGGTACAATAATGTAGTTCCAAGTTCTATCGCTAAGCTTTGTGTCCTATTGAAGTAGCCCCAAGCAGTGACTGACGAGAATCACTTTCATTGAAAGGGGTTGCCAAGCTTCCAAAAACTACGAGTTTCCTGAAATCTCAGCAAACATTTTTTCACCCAATCTTGATGATACTGGCAGGTAATGATCAGTTCACCAATCCCACTTGGCTCACCAAATTTCGTTCTTCTAGGTTAAACCGTTCGTTTGCAGTAACCGTTTTCATGTTTAGGTTTCACTCTGTTTTGTCCTATATGGATACATGTATTTGGAACTCTAAATCAAACACGGTTTGTGCTAGCTCTTTGAAACTTGGCACAAATAATGTAGTTCCAAGTTCTTTCGCTAAGTTTGTGTCATATTGAAGTAGCCCCAAGGAGAGTCTGACGAGAACCACTTTCATTGAAAGGGGTTGCCAAGCTTCCAAAAAATTACGAGTTTCCTGAAATCTCAGCAAACATTTTTTCACCCAATCTTGATGATACTTGCAGGTAATGATCAGTACACCAATCCCACTTGGCTCACCAAATTTTCGTTCTTCTAGGTTAAACCGTTCCTTTGCAGTAACAGTTTTCATGTTTAGGTTTTACTCTGTTTTCTCCCTTATGGATACATGTAGTTGGAACTCTAAATCAAACACGGTTTGTGCTAGCTCTTTGAAACTTGGCACAATAATGTAGTTCCAAGTTCTCTCGCTATGGTTTGTGTCCTATTGATGTAGCCCCAAGCAGAGACTGACGAGAATCACTTTCATTGAAAGGGGTTGCCAAGCTTCCAAAAAACTACGAGTTTCAGGAAAACTCAGCAAACATTTTTTCACCCAATCTTGATGATACTTGCAGGTAATGATCAGTACACTAAACCCACTTGGCTCACCAAATTTCGTTCTTCTACGTTAAACCGGTCCTTTGCAGTAACCGTTTTCATGTTTAGGTTTCACTCTGTTTTCTCTTATATGGATACATGTATTTGGAACTCTAAATCAAACACGGTTTGTGCTAGCTCTTTGAAACTTGGCACAATAATGTAGTTCCAAGTTCTATCGCTAAGGTTTGTGTCCTATTGAAGTAGGGCCCAAGCAGAGACTGACGAGAATCACTTATATTGAAAGGGGTTGCCAAGCTTCCAAAAAAACTACGAGTTTCCTTAAATCTCCGCAAACATTTCTTCACCCAATCTTGATCATACTGGCAGGAAATGATCAGTACACTAATCCCACTTGGCTCACCAAATTTCGTTCTTTTCAGTTAAATCGTTCCTTTGCAGTAACCGTTTTCATGTTTAGGTTTCACTCTCTTTTCTCCTATATGGATACATGTAGTTGGAACTCTAAATCAAACACGGTTTGTGCTAGCTCTTTGAAACTTGGCACAATAATGTAGTTCCAAGTTCTATCGCTAAGGTTTGTGTCCTATTGAAGAAGACCCAAGCAGAGACTACGAGAATCACTTTCATTGAAAGGGGTTGCCAAGCTTCCAAAAAACTAAGAGTTTCCGGAAATCTCAGCAAACATTTTTTCACCCAATCTTGATGATACTTGCAGGTAATGATGAGTACAACCAGTCCCACTTGGCTCACGGAATTTCGATCTTCTAGGTTAAAACGTTCCTTTGCAGTAACCGTTTTCATTTTTAGGTTTCACTCTGTTTTCTCCTATATGGATACATGTATTTGGAACTCTAAATCAAACACGGTTTGTGCTAGCTCTTTGAAACTTGGCACAATAATGTAGTTCCAAGTTCTATCGCTATGGTTTGTGTCCTATTGAAGTATCCCCAAGCAGAGACTGACGAGAATCACTTTCATTGAAAGGGGTTGCCAAGCTTCCAAAAACTATGAGTTTCCTGAAATCTCAGCAAACATTTTTTCACCCAATCTTGATGATAGTTTCAGGTAATGATCAGTTCACCAATCCGACTTGGCTCACCAAATTTCGTTATTCTAGGTTAAACCGTTCCTATGCAGTAACCGTTTTCATGTTTAGGTTTCACTCTGTTTTCTCCTATATGGATACATGTATTTGGACCTTTAAATCAAACACGGTTTGTGCTAGCTCTTTGAAAACTTGGCACAATAATGTAGTTCCAAGTTCTATCGCTAATCTTGTGTCCTATTGAAGTAGCCCCAAGCAGAGACTGACGAGAATCACTTTCATTGAAAGGGGTTGCCAAGCTTCCTAAAACTACGAGTTTCCTGAAATCTCAGCAAACATTTTTCACCCAATCTTGATGATACTGGCAGTAATGATCAGTTCACCAATCCCACTTGGCTCACCAAATTTCGTTCTTCTAGGTTAAACCGTTCGTTTGCAGTAACCGTTTTCATGTTTAGGTTTCACTCTGTTTTGTCCTATATGGATACATGTATTTGGAACTCTAAATCAAACACGGTTTGTGCTAGCTCTTTGAAACTTGCACAATAATGTAGTTCCAAGTTCTTTCGCTAAGGTTTGTGTCATATTGAAGTAGCCCCAAGGAGAGTCTGACGAGAACCACTTTCATTGAAAGGGGTTGCCAAGCTTCCAAAAAAATTACGAGTTTCCTGAAATCTCAGCAAACATTTTTTCACCCAATCTTGATGATACTTGCAGGTAATGATCAGTACACCAATCCCACTTGGCTCACCAAATTTCGTTCTTCTAGGTTAAACCGTTCCTTTGCAGTAACAGTTTTCATGTTTAGGTTTTACTCTGTTTTCTCCCTTATGGATACATGTAGTTGGAACTCTAAATCAAACACGGTTTGTGCTAGCTCTTTGAAACTTGGCACAATAATGTAGTTCCAAGTTCTCTCGCTATGGTTTGTGTCCTATTGATGTAGCCCCCAAGCAGAGACTGACGAGAATCACTTTCATTGAAAGGGGTTGCCAAGCTTCCAAAAAACTACGAGTTTCAGGAAAACTCAGCAAACATTTTTTCACCCAATCTTGATGATACTTGCAGGTAATGATCAGTACACTAAACCCACTTGGCTCACCAAATTTCGTTCTTCTACGTTAAACCGGTCCTTTGCAGTAACCGTTTTCATGTTTAGGTTTCACTCTGTTTTCTCTTATATGGATACATGTATTTGGAACTCTAAATCAAACACGGTTTTGTGCTAGCTCTTTGAAACTTGGCACAATAATGTAGTTCCAAGTTCTATCGCTAAGGTTTGTGTCCTATTGAAGTAGGCCCAAGCAGAGACTGACGAGAATCACTTATATTGAAAGGGGTTGCCAAGCTTCCAAAAAACTACGAGTTTCCTTAAATCTCCGCAAACATTTCTTCACCCAATCTTGATCATACTGGCAGGAAATGATCAGTACACTAATCCCACTTGGCTCACCAAATTTCGTTCTTTTCAGTTAAATCGTTCCTTTGCAGTAACCGTTTTCATGTTTAGGTTTCACTCTCTTTCTCCTATATGGATACATGTAGTTGGAACTCTAAATCAAACACGGTTTGTGCTAGCTCTTTGAAACTTGGCACAATAATGTAGTTCCAAGTTCTATCGCTAAGGTTTGTGTCCTATTGAAGAAGACCCAAGCAGAGACTACGAGAATCACTTTCATTGAAAGGGTTGCCAAGCTTCCAAAAAACTAAGAGTTTCCGGGAAATCTCAGCAAACATTTTTTCACCCAATCTTGATGATACTTGCAGGTAATGATGAGTACACCAGTCCCACTTGGCTCACGGAATTTCGATCTTCTAGGTTAAAACGTTCCTTTGCAGTAACCGTTTTCATTTTTTAGGTTTCACTCTGTTTTCTCCTATATGGATACATGTATTTGGAACTCTAAATCAAACACGGTTTGTGCTAGCTCTTTGAAACTTGGCACAATAATGTAGTTCCAAGTTCTATCGCTATGGTTTGTGTCCTATTGAAGTATCCCCAAGCAGAGACTGACGAGAATCACTTCATTGAAAGGGGTTGCCAAGCTTCCAAAAACTATGAGTTTCCTGAAATCTCAGCAAACATTTTTTCACCCAATCTTGATGATAGTTTCAGGTAATGATCAGTTCACCAATCCGACTTGGCTCACCAAATTTCGTTATTCTAGGTTAAACCGTTCCTATGCAGTAACCGTTTTCATGTTTAGGTTTCACTCTGTTTTCCTCCTATATGGATACATGTATTTGGACCTTTAAATCAAACACGGTTTGTGCTAGCTCTTTGAAACTTGGCACAATAATGTAGTTCCAAGTTCTATCGCTAATCTTTGTGTCCTATTGAAGTAGCCCCAAGCAGAGACTGACGAGAATCACTTTCATTGAAAGGGGTTGCCAAGCTTCCTAAAACTACGAGTTTCCTGAAATCTCAGCAAACATTTTTTCACCCAATCTTGATGATACTGGCAGGTAATGATCAGTTCACCAATCCCACTTGGCTCACCAAATTTCGTTCTTCTAGGTTAAACCGTTCGTTTGCAGTAACCGTTTTCATGTTTAGGTTTCACTCTGTTTTGTCCTATATGGATACATGTATTTGGAACTCTAAATCAAACACGGTTGTGCTAGCTCTTTGAAACTTGGCACAATAATGTAGTTCAAGTTCTTTCGCTAAGGTTTGTGTCATATTGAAGTAGCCCCAAGGAGAGTCTGACGAGAACCACTTTCATTGAAAGGGGTTGCCAAGCTTCCAAAAAATTACGAGTTTCCTGAAATCTCAGCAAACATTTTTTCACCCAATCTTGATGATACTTGCAGGTAATGATCAGTACACCAATCCCACTTGGCTCACCAAATTTCGTTCTTCTAGGTTAAACCGTTCCTTTGCAGTAACAGTTTTCATGTTTAGGTTTTACTCTGTTTTCTCCCTTATGGATACATGTAGTTGGAACTCTAAATCAAACACGGTTTGTGCTAGCTCTTTGAAACTTGGCACAATAATGTAGTTCCAAGTTCTCTCGCTATGGTTTGTGTCCTATTGATGTAGCCCCAAGCAGAGACTGACGAGAATCACTTTCATTGAAAGGGGTTGCCAAGCTTCCAAAAAACTACGAGTTTCAGGAAACTCAGCAAACATTTTTTCACCCAATCTTGATGATACTTGCAGGTAATGATCAGTACACTAAACCCACTTGGCTCACCAAAATTTCGTTCTTCTACGTTAAACCGGTCCTTTGCAGTAAACCGTTTTCATGTTTAGGTTTCACTCTGTTTTCTCTTATATGGATACATGTATTTGGAACTCTAAATCAAACACGGTTTGTGCTAGCTCTTTGAAACTTGGCACAATAATGTAGTTCCAAGTTTCTATCGCTAAGGTTTGTGTCCTATTGAAGTAGGCCCAAGCAGAGACTGACGAGAATCACTTATATTGAAAGGGGTTGCCAAGCTTCCAAAAAACTACGAGTTTCCTTAAATCTCCGCAAACATTTCTTCACCCAATCTTGATCATACTGGCAGGAAATGATCAGTACACTAATCCCACTTGGCTCACCAAATTTCGTTCTTTTCAGTTAAATCGTTCCTTTGCAGTAACCGTTTTCATGTTTAGGTTTCACTCTCTTTTCTCCTATATGGATACATGTAGTTGGAACTCTAAATCAAACACGGTTTGTGCTAGCTCTTTGAAACTTGGCACAATAATGTAGTTCCAAGTTCTATCGCTAAAGGTTTGTGTCCTATTGAAGAAGACCCAAGCAGAGACTACGAGAATCACTTTCATTGAAAGGGGTTGCCAAGCTTCCAAAAACTAAGAGTTTCCGGAAATCTCAGCAAACATTTTTTCACCCAATCTTGATGATACTTGCAGGTAATGATGAGTACACCAGTCCCACTTGGCTCACGGAATTTCGATCTTCTAGGTTAAAACGTTCCTTTGCAGTAACCGTTTTCATTTTTAGGTTTCACTCTGTTTTCTCCTATATGGATACATGTATTTGGAACTCTAAATCAAACACGGTTTGTGCTAGCTCTTTGAAACTTGGCACAATAATGTAGTTCCAAGTTCTATCGCTATGGTTTGTGTCCTATTGAAGTATCCCCAAGCAGAGACTGACGAGAATCACTTTCATTGAAAGGGGTTGCCAAGCTTCCAAAAACTATGAGTTTCCTGAAATCTCAGCAAACATTTTTTCACCCAATCTTGATGATAGTTTCAGGTAATGATCAGTTCACCAATCCGACTTGGCTCACCAAATTTCGTTATTCTAGGTTAAACCGTTCCTATGCAGTAACCGTTTTCATGTTTAGGTTTCACTCTGTTTTCTCCTATATGGATACATGTATTTGGACCTTTAAATCAAACACGGTTTGTGCTAGCTCTTTGAAACTTGGCACAATAATGTAGTTCAAGTTCTATCGCTAATCTTTGTGTCCTATTGAAGTAGCCCCAAGCAGAGACTGACGAGAATCACTTTCATTGAAAGGGGTTGCCAAGCTTCCTAAAACTACGAGTTTCCTGAAATCTCAGCAAACATTTTTTCACCCAATCTTGATGATACTGGCAGGTAATGATCAGTTCACCAATCCCACTTGGCTCACTAAATTTCGTTCTTCTAGGTTAAACCGTTCGTTTGCAGTAACCGTTTTCATGTTTAGGTTTCACTCTGTTTTCTCCTATATGTATACATGTATTTGGAACTCAAAATGAAACACGGTTTGTGCTAGCTCTTTGAAACTTGGCACAATAATGTAGTTCCAAGTTCTATCACTATGGATTCTGTCCCATTGAAGTAGCCCAAGCAGAGACTGACGAGAATCACTTTCATTGAAAGGGGTTGCCAAGCTTCCAAAAAACTAAGAGTTTCCGGAAATCTCAGAAAACATTTTTTCACCCAATCTTGATGATACTTGGAGGTAATGATCGGTACACCAGTCCCACTTGGCTCACCAAATTTCGTTGTTCTAGGTTAAACCGTTCCTATGCAGTAACCGTTTTCATGTTAAGGTTTCACTCTATTTTCTCCTATATGGATACATGTAGTTGGAACTCTAAATCAAACACGGTTTGTGCTAGCTCTTTGAAACTTGGCACAATAATGTAGTTCCAAGTTCTATCACTAAGCTTTGTGTCCTATTGAAGTAGCCCCAAGCAGAGTCTGACGAGAACCACTTTCATTGAAAGAGGTTGCCAAGCTTCCAAAAACTACGAGTTTCCTGAATTCTCAGCAAACATTTTTTCACCCAATCTTGATGATACTGGCAGGAAATGATCAGTACACTAATCCCACTTGGCTCACCAAATTTCGTTCTTTTAAGTTAAATCGTTCCTTTGCAGTAACCGTTTTCATGTTTTGGTTTCACTCTGTTTTCTCCTATATGGATACATGTAGTTGGAACTCTAAATCAAACACGGTTGTGCTAGCTCTTTGAAACTTGGCACAATAATGTAGTTCCAAGTTCTATCGCTAAGGATTGTGTCCTATTGAAGTAGCCCCAAGCAGAGACTACGAGAATCACTTTCATTGAAAGGGGTTGCCAAGTTTCTAAAAACTTCGAATTTCCGGAATCTCAGCAAACCTTTTTTCACCCAATCTTGATGATACTTGCAGGTAATGATGAGTACACCAGTCCCACTTGGCTCACGAAATTTCGATCTTCTAGGTTAAAACGTTCCTTTGCAGGAACCGTTTTCATTTTTAGGTTTCACTCTGTTTTCTCCTATATGGATACATGTATTTGGGAACTCTAAATCAAACACGGTTTGTGCTAGCTCTTTGAAACTTGGCACAATAATGTAGTTCCAAGTTCTTTCGCGAAGGTTTGTGTCATATTGAAGTAGCCCCAAGGAGAGTCTGACGAGAACCACTTTCATTGAAAGGGGTTGCCAAGCTTCCAAAAAATACGAGTTTCCTGAAGTCTCAGCAAACATTTTGCCACCCAATCTTGACGATACTTGCAGGTAATGATCAGTACACCAATCCCACTTGGCTCACCAAATTTCGTTCTTCTAAGTTAAACCGTTCCTTTGCAGTAACAGTTTTCATGTTTAGGTTTTACTCTGTTTTCTCCTATATGGATACATGTAGTTGGAACTCTAAATCAAACACGGTTTGTGCTAGCTCTTTGAAACTTGGCACAATAATGTAGTTCCAAGTTCTCTCGCTATGGTTTGTGTCCTATTGATGTAGCCCCAGGCAGAGACTGACGAGAATCACTTTCATTGAAAGGGGTTGCCAAGCTTCCAAAAAACTACGAGTTTCAGGAAAACTCAGCAAACATTTTTTCACCCAATCTTGATGATACTTGCAGGTAATGATGAGTACACCAGTCCCACTTGGCTCACCAAATTTCGTTCTTCTAGGTTAAACCGGTCCTTTGCAGTAACCGTTTTTCATGTTTAGGTTTCACTCTGTTTTCTCCTATATGGATACATGTATTTGGAACTCAAAATGAAACACGGTTTGTGCTAGCTCTTTGAAACTTGGCACAATAATGTAGTTCCAAGTTCTATCGCTATGGATTCTGTCCCATTGAAGTAGCCCAAGCAGAGACTGACGAGAATCACTTTCATTGAAAGGGGGTTGCCAAGCTTCCAAAAACTAAGAGTTTCCGGAAATCTCAGCAAACATTTTTTCACCCAATCTTGATGGATACTTGGAGGTAATGATCGGTACACCAGTCCCACTTGGCTCACCAAATTTCGTTGTTCTAGGTTAAACCGTTCCAAGGCAGTAACCGTTTCATGTTAAGGTTTCACTCTATTTTCTCCTATATGGATACATGTAGTTGGAACTCTAAATCAAACAAGGTTTGTGCTAGCTCTTTGAAACTTGGCACAATAATGTAGTTCCAAGTTCTATCACTAAGCTTTGTGTCCTATTGAAGTAGCCCCAAGCAGAGTCTGACGAGAACCACTTTCATTGAAAGAGGTTGCCAAGCTTCCAAAAAACTACGAGTTTCCTGAATTCTCAGCAAACATTTTTTCACCCAATCTTGATGATACTGGCAGGAAAATGATCAGTACACTAATCCACTTGGCTCACCAAATTTCGTTCTTTTCAGTTAAATCGTTCCTTTGCAGTAACCGTTTTCATGTTTTGGTTTCACTCTGTTTTCTCCTATATGGATACATGTAGTTGGAACTCTAAATCAAACACGGTTTGTGCTAGCTCTTTGAAACTTGGCACAATAATGTAGTTCCAAGTTCTATCGCTAAGGATTGTGTCCTATTGAAGTAGCCCCAAGCAGAGACTACGAGAATCACTTTCATTGAAAGGGGTTGCCAAGTTTCTAAAAAACTTCGAGTTTCCGGAAATCTCAGCAACATTTTTTCACCCAATCTTGATGATACTTGCAGTATGATGAGTACACCAGTCCCACTTGGCTCACGAAATTTCGATCTTCTAGGTTAAAACGTTCCTTTGCAGGAACCGTTTTCATTTTTAGGTTTCACTCTGTTTTCTCCTATATGGATATATGTATTTGGAACTCTAAATCAAACACGGTTTGTGCTAGCTCTTTGAAACTTGGCACAATAATGTAGTTCCAAGTTCTTTCGCGAAGGTTTGTGTCATATTGAAGTAGCCCCAAGGAGAGTCTGACGAGAACCACTTTCATTGAAAGGGGTTGCCAAGCTTCCAAAAAAATTACGAGTTTCCTGAAGTCTCAGCAAACATTTTGCCACCCAATCTTGACGATACTTGGCAGGTAATGATCAGTACACCAATCCCACTTGGCTCACCAAATTTCGTTCTTCTAAGTTAAACCGTTCCTTTGCAGTAACAGTTTTCATGTTTAGGTTTTACTCTGTTTTCTCCTATATGGATACATGTAGTTGGAACTCTAAATCAAACACGGTTTTGTGCTAGCTCTTTGAAACTTGGCACAATAATGTAGTTCCAAGTTCTCTCGCTATGGTTTGTGTCCTATTGATGTAGCCCCAAGCAGAGACTGACGAGAATCACTTTCATTGAAAGGGGTTGCCAAGCTTCCAAAAAACTACGAGTTTCAGGAAAACTCAGCAAACATTTTTTCACCCAATCTTGATGATACTTGCAGGTAATGATGAGTACACCAGTCCCACTTGGCTCACCAAATTTCGTTCTTCTACGTTAAACCGGTCCTTTGCAGTAACCGTTTTCATGTTTAGGTTTCACTCTGTTTTCTCCTATATGGATACATGTATTTGGAACTCTAAATCAAACACGGTTTGTGCTAGCTCTTTGAAACTTGGCACAATAATGTAGTTCCAAGTTCTATCGCTAAGGTTTGTGTCCTATTGAAGTAGCCCCAAGCATAGACTGACGAGAATCACTTATATTGAAAGGGGTTGCCAAGCTTCCAAAAAACTACGAGTTTCCTGAAATCTCCGCAAACATTTCTTCACCCAATCTTGATGATACTGGCAGGAAATGATCAGTACACTAATCCCACTTGGCTCACCAAATTTCGTTCTTTTCAGTTAAATCGTTCCTTTGCAGTAACCGTTTTCATGTTTAGGTTTCACTCTCTTTTCTCCTATATGGATACATGTAGTTGGAACTCTAAATCAAACACGGTTTGTGCTAGCTCTTTGAAACTTGGCACAATAATGTAGTTCCAAGTTCTATCACTAAGCTTTGTGTCCTATTGAAGTAGCCCCAAGCAGAGTCTGACGAGAACCACTTTCATTGAAAGAGGTTGCCAAGCTTCCAAAAAACTACGAGTTTCCTGAATTCTCAGCAAACATTTTTTCACCCAATCTTGATGATACTGGCAGGAAATGATCAGTACACTAATCCCACTTGGCTCACCAAATTTCGTTCTTTTAAGTTAAATCGTTCCTTTGCAGTAACCGTTTACATGTTTTGGTTTCACTCTGTTTTCTCCTATATGGATACATGTAGTTGGAACTCTAAATCAAACACGGTTTGTGCTAGCTCTTTGAAACTTGGCACAATAATGTAGTTCCAAGTTCTATCGCTAAGGATTGTGTCCTATTGAAGTAGCCCCAAGCAGAGACTACGAGAATCACTTTCATTGAAAGGGGTTGCCAAGTTTCTAAAAAACTTCGAGTTTCCGGAAATCTCAGCAAACATTTTTTCACCCAATCTTGATGATACTTGCAGGTAATGATGAGTACACCAGTCCCACTTGGCTCACGAAATTTCGATCTTCTAGGTTAAAACGTTCCTTTGCAGGAACCGTTTTCATTTTTAGGTTTCACTCTGTTTTCTCCTATATGGATACATGTATTTGGAACTCTAAATCAAACACGGTTTGTGCTAGCTGTTTGAAACTTGGCACAATAATGCAGTTCCAAGTTCTTTCGCTAAGGTTTGTGTCATATTGAAGTAGCCCCAAGGAGAGTCTGACGAGAACCACTTTCATTGAAAGGGGTTGCCAAGCTTCCAATAAATTACGAGTTTCCTGAAATCTCAGCAAACATTTTGCCACCCAATCTTGATGATACTTGCAGGTAATGATCAGTACACCAATCCCACTTGGCTCACCAAATTTTGTTCTTCTAGGTTAAACCGTTCCTTTGCAGTAACAGTTTTCATGTTTAGGTTTTACTCTGTTTTCTCCTATATGGATACATGTAGTTGGAACTCTAAATCAAACACGGTTTGTGCTAGCTCTTTGAAACTTGGCACAATAATGTAGTTCCAAGTTCTCTCGCTATGGTTTGTGTCCTATTGATGTAGCCCCAAGCAGAGACTGACGAGAATCACTTTCATTGAAAGGGGTTGCCAAGCTTCCAAAAAACTACGAGTTTCAGGAAAACTCAGCAAACATTTTTTCACCCAATCTTGATGATACTTGGAGGTAATGATCGGTACACCAGTCCCACTTGGCTCACCAAATTTCGTTCTTCTACGTTAAACCGGTCCTTTGCAGTAACCGTTTTCATGTTTAGGTTTCACTCTGTTTTCTCCTATATGGATACATGTAGTTGGAACTCTAAATCAAACACGGTTTGTGCTAGCTCTTTGAAACTTGGCACAATAATGTAGTTCCAAGTTCTATCGCTAAGGTTTGTGTCCTATTGAAGTAGCCCCAAGCATAGACTGACGAGAATCACTTATATTGAAAGGGGTTGCCAAGCTTCCAAAAAACTACGAGTTTCCTGAAATCTCCGCAAACATTTCTTCACCCAATCTTGATGATACTGGCAGGAAATGATCAGTACACTAATCCCACTTGGCTCACGGAATTTCGATCTTCTAGGTTAAAACGTTCCTTTGCAGTAACCGTTTTCATTTTTAGGTTTCACTCTGTTTTCTCCTATATGGATACATGTATTTGGAACTCTAAATCAAACACTGTTTGTGCTAGCTCTTTGAAACTTGGCACAATAATGTAGTTCCAAGTTCTATCGCTATGGTTTGTGTCCTATTGAAGTAGCCCCAAGCAGAGACTGACGAGAATCACTTTCATTGAAAGGGGTTGCCAAGCTTCCAAAAACTACGAGTTTCCTGAAATCTCAGCAAACATTTTTTCACCCAATCTTGATGATAGTTTCAGGTAATGATCAGTTCACCAATCCGACTTGGCTCACCAAATTTCGTTATTCTAGGTTAAACCGTTCCTATGCAGTAACCGTTTACATGTTTAGGTTTCACTCTGTTTTCTCCTATATGGATACATGTAGTTGGAACTCTATATCAAACACGGTTTGTGCTAGCTCTTTGAAACTTGGCACAATAATGTAGTTCCAAGTTCTGTCCCTTTGGTTTGTGTCCTATGGAAGTAGCCCCAAGCAGAGTCTGACGAGAACCACTTTCATTGAAAGGGGTTGCCAAGCTTCCAATAAATTACGAGTTTCCTGAAATCTCAGCAAACATTTTGCCACCCAATCTTGATGATACTTGCAGGTAATGATGAGTAAACCAGTCCCACTTGGCTCACGAAATTTCGTTCTTCTAGGTTAAACCATTCGTTTGCAGTAACCGTTTTCATGTTTAGGTTTCACTCTGTTTTCTCCTATATGGATACATGTATTTGGACCTCTAAATCAAACACGGTTTGTGCTAGCTCTATGAAACTTGGCACAATAGTGTAGTTCCAAGTTCTTTCGCTAATGTTTGTGTCCTATTGAAGTAGCCCCAAGCAGAGTCTGACGAGAACCACTTTCATTGAAAGGGGTTGCCAAGCTTCCAAAAAACTACGAGTTTCCTGAAATCTCAGCAAACATTTTTTTCACCCAATCTTGATGATACTTGCAGGGAATGATCAGTACACCAATCCCACTAGGCTCACCAAATTTTGTTCTTCTAGGTTAAAGCGTTCCTTTGCAGTAACCGTTTTCATGTTTAGGTTTTACTCTGTTTTGTCCTATATGGATACATGTATTTGGAACTCTAAATCAAACACGGTTTGTGCTAGCTCTTTGAAACTTGGCACAATAATGTAGTTCCAAGTTCTTTCGCTAAGGTTTGTGTCATATTGAAGTAGCCCCAAGGAGAGTCTGACGAGAACCACTTTCATTGAAAGGGGTTGCCAAGCTTCCAAAAAATTACGAGTTTCCTGAAATCTCAGCAAACATTTTTTCACCCAATCTTGATGATACTTGCAGGTAATGATCAGTACACCAATCCCACTTGGCTCACCAAATTTCGTTCTTCTAGGTTAAACCGTTCCTTTGCAGTAACAGTTTTCATGTTTAGGTTTTACTCTGTTTTCTCCTATATGGATACATGTAGTTGGAACTCTAAATCAAACACGGTTTGTGCTAGCTCTTTGAAACTTGGCACAATAATGTAGTTCCAAGTTCTCTCGCTATGGTTTGTGTCCTATTGATGTAGCCCCAAGCAGAGACTGACGAGAATCACTTTCATTGAAAGGGGTTGCCAAGCTTCCAAAAAACTACGAGTTTCAGGAAAACTCAGCAAACATTTTTTCACCCAATCTTGATGATACTTGCAGGTAATGATCAGTACACTAAACCCACTTGGCTCACCAAATTTCGTTCTTCTACGTTAAACCGGTCCTTTGCAGTAACCGTTTTCATGTTTAGGTTTCACTCTGTTTTCTCCTATATGGATACATGTATTTGGAACTCTAAATCAAACACGGTTTGTGCTAGCTCTTTGAAACTTGGCACAATAATGTAGTTCCAAGTTCTATCGCTAAGGTTTGTGTCCTATTGAAGTAGGCCCAAGCAGAGACTGACGAGAATCACTTATATTGAAAGGGGTTGCCAAGCTTCCAAAAAACTACGAGTTTCCTTAAATCTCCGCAAACATTTCTTCACCCAATCTTGATCATACTGGCAGGAAATGATCAGTACACTAATCCCACTTGGCTCACCAAATTTCGTTCTTTTCAGTTAAATCGTTCCTTTGCAGTAACCGTTTTCATGTTTAGGTTTCACTCTCTTTTCTCCTATATGGATACATGTAGTTGGAACTCTAAATCAAACACGGTTTGTGCTAGCTCTTTGAAACTTGGCACAATAATGTAGTTCCAAGTTCTATCGCTAAGGTTTGTGTCCTATTGAAGAAGCCCCAAGCAGAGACTACGAGAATCACTTTCATTGAAAGGGGTTGCCAAGCTTCCAAAAAACTTCGAGTTTCCGGAAATCTCAGCAAACATTTTTTCACCCAATCTTGATGATACTTGCAGGTAATGATGAGTACACCAGTCCCACTTGGCTCACGGAATTTCGATCTTCTAGGTTAAAACGTTCCTTTGCAGTAACCGTTTTCATTTTTAGGTTTCACTCTGTTTTCTCCTATATGGATACATGTATTTGGAACTCTAAATCAAACACGGTTTGTGCTAGCTCTTTGAAACTTGGCACAATAATGTAGTTCCAAGTTCTATCGCTATGGTTTGTGTCCTATTGAAGTATCCCCAAGCAGAGACTGACGAGAATCACTTTCATTGAAAGGGGTTGCCAAGTTTCTAAAAAACTTCGAGTTTCCGGAAATCTCAGCAAACATTTTTTCACCCAATCTTGATGATACTTGCAGGTAATGATGAGTACACCAGTCCCACTTGGCTCACGAAATTTCGATCTTCTAGGTTAAAACGTTCCTTTGCAGGAACCGTTTTCATTTTTAGGTTTCACTCTGTTTTCTCCTATATGGATACATGTATTTGGAACTCTAAATCAAACACGGTTTGTGCTAGCTCTTTGAAACTTGGCACAATAATGTAGTTCCAAGTTCTATCGCTATGGATTGTGTCCCATTGAAGTAGCCCAAGCAGAGACTGACGAGAATCACTTTCATTGAAAGGGGTTGCCAAGCTTCCAAAAAACTAAGAGTTTCCGGAAATCTCAGCAAATATTTTTTCACCCAATCTTGATGATACTTGGAGGTAATGATCGGTACACCAGTCCCACTTGGCTCACCAAATTTCGTTGTTCTAGGTTAAACCGTTCCTATGCAGTAACCGTTTTCATGTTAAGGTTTCACTCTATTTTCTCCTATATGGATACATGTAGTTGGAACTCTAAATCAAACACGGTTTGTGCTAGCTCTTTGAAACGTGGCACAATAATGTAGTTCCAAGTTCTATCACTAAGCTTTGTGTCCTATTGAAGTAGCCCCAAGCAGAGTCTGACGAGAACCACTTTCATTGAAAGAGGTTGCCAAGCTTCCAAAAAACTACGAGTTTCCTGAATTCTCAGCAAACATTTTTTCACCCAATCTTGATGATACTGGCAGGAAATGATCAGTACACTAATCCCACTTGGCTCACCAAATTTCGTTCTTTTAAGTTAAATCGTTCCTTTGCAGTAACCGTTTTCATGTTTTGGTTTCACTCTGTTTTCTCCTATATGGATACATGTAGTTGGAACTCTAAATCAAACACGGTTTGTGCTAGCTCTTTGAAACTTGGCACAATAATGTAGTTCCAAGTTCTATCGCTAAGGATTGTGTCCTATTGAAGTAGCCCCAAGCAGAGACTATGAGAATCACTTTCATTGAAAGGGGTTGCCAAGTTTCTAAAAAACTTCGAGTTTCCGGAAATCTCAGCAAACATTTTTTCACCCAATCTTGATGATACTTGCAGGTAATGATGAGTACACCAGTCCCACTTGGCTCACGAAATTTCGATCTTCTAGGTTAAAACGTTCCTTTGCAGGAACCGTTTTCATTTTTAGGTTTCACTCTGTTTTCTCCTATATGGATACATGTATTTGGAACTCTAAATCAAACACGGTTTGTGCTAGCTCTTTGAAACTTGGCACAATAATGTAGTTCCAAGTTCTTTCGCGAAGGTTTGTGTCATATTGAAGTAGCCCCAAGGAGAGTCTGACGAGAACCACTTTCATTGAAAGGGGTTGCCAAGCTTCCAATAAATTACGAGTTTCCTGAAATCTCAGCAAACATTTTGCCACCCAATCTTGATGATATTTGCAGGTAATGATCAGTACACCAATCCCACTTGGCTCACCAAATTTTGTTCTTGTAGGTTAAACCGTTCCTTTGCAGTAACAGTTTTCATGTTTATGTTTTACTCTGTTTTCTCCTATATGGATACATGTAGTTGGAACTCTAAATCAAACACGGTTTGTGCTAGCTCTTTGAAACTTGGCACAATAATGTAGTTCCAAGTTCTTTCGCTAAGGTTTGTGTCATATTGAAGTAGCCCCAAGGAGAGTCTGACGAGAACCACTTTCATTGAAAGGGGTTGCCAAGCTTCCAATAAATTACGAGTTTCCTGAAATCTCAGCAAACATTTTGCCACCCAATCTTGATGATACTTGCAGGTAATGATCAGTACACCAATCCCACTTGGCTCACCAAATTTTGTTCTTGTAGGTTAAACCGTTCCTTTGCAGTAACAGTTTTCATGTTTAGGTTTTACTCTGTTTTCTCCTATATGGATACATGTAGTTGGAACTCTAAATCAAACACGGTTTGTGCTAGCTCTTTGAAACTTGGCACAATAATGTAGTTCCAAGTTCTCTCGCTATGGTTTGTGTCCTATTGATGTAGCCCCAAGCAGAGACTGACGAGAATCACTTTCATTGAAAGGGGTTGCCAAGCTTCCAAAAAACTACGAGTTTCAGGAAAACTCAGCAAACATTTTTTCACCCAATCTTGATGATACTTGGAGGTAATGATCGGTACACCAGTCCCACTTGGCTCACCAAATTTCGTTCTTCTACGTTAAACCGGTCCTTTGCAGTAACCGTTTTCATGTTTAGGTTTCACTCTGTTTTCTCCTATATGGATACATGTAGTTGGAAATCTAAATCAAACACGGTTTGTGCTAGCTCTTTGAAACTTGGCACAATAATGTAGTTCCAAGTTCTATCGCTAAGGTTTGTGTCCTATTGAAGTAGCCCCAAGCATAGACTGACGAGAATCACTTATATTGAAAGGGGTTGCCAAGCTTCCAAAAAACTACGAGTTTCCTGAAATCTCCGCAAACATTTCTTCACCCAATCTTGATGATACTGGCAGGAAATGATCAGTACACTAATCCCACTTGGCTCACGGAATTTCGATCTTCTAGGTTAAAACGTTCCTTTGCAGTAACCGTTTTCATTTTTAGGTTTCACTCTGTTTTCTCCTATATGGATACATGTATTTGGAACTCTAAATCAAACACGGTTTGTGCTAGCTCTTTGAAACTTGGCACAATAATGTAGTTCCAAGTTCTATCGCTATGGTTTGTGTCCTATTGAAGTAGCCCCAAGCAGAGACTGACGAGAATCACTTTCATTGAAAGGGGTTGCCAAGCTTCCAAAAACTACGAGTTTCCTGAAATCTCAGCAAACATTTTTTCACCCAATCTTGATGATAGTTTCAGGTAATGATCAGTTCACCAATCCGACTTGGCTCACCAAATTTCGTTATTCTAGGTTAAACCGTTCCTATGCAGTAACCGTTTACATGTTTAGGTTTCACTCTGTTTTCTCCTATATGGATACATGTAGTTGGAACTCTATATCAAACACGGTTTGTGCTAGCTCTTTGAAACTTGGCACAATAATGTAGTTCCAAGTTCTGTCCCTTTGGTTTGTGTCCTATGGAAGTAGCCCCAAGCAGAGTCTGACGAGAACCACTTTCATTGAAAGGGGTTGCCAAGCTTCCAATAAATTACGAGTTTCCTGAAATCTCAGCAAACATTTTGCCACCCAATCTTGATGATACTTGCAGGTAATGATGAGTAAACCAGTCCCACTTGGCTCACGAAATTTCGTTCTTCTAGGTTAAACCATTCGTTTGCAGTAACCGTTTTCATGTTTAGGTTTCACTCTGTTTTCTCCTATATGGATACATGTATTTGGACCTCTAAATCAAACACGGTTTGTGCTAGCTCTATGAAACTTGGCACAATAGTGTAGTTCCAAGTTCTTTCGCTAATGTTTGTGTCCTATTGAAGTAGCCCCAAGCAGAGTCTGACGAGAACCACTTTCATTGAAAGGGGTTGCCAAGCTTCCAAAAAACTACGAGTTTCCTGAAATCTCAGCAAACATTTTTTTCACCCAATCTTGATGATACTTGCAGGGAATGATCAGTACACCAATCCCACTAGGCTCACCAAATTTTGTTCTTCTAGGTTAAAGCGTTCCTTTGCAGTAACCGTTTTCATGTTTAGGTTTTACTCTGTTTTGTCCTATATGGATACATGTATTTGGAACTCTAAATCAAACACGGTTTGTGCTAGCTCTTTGAAACTTGGCACAATAATGTAGTTCCAAGTTCTTTCGCTAAGGTTTGTGTCATATTGAAGTAGCCCCAAGGAGAGTCTGACGAGAACCACTTTCATTGAAAGGGGTTGCCAAGCTTCCAAAAAATTACGAGTTTCCTGAAATCTCAGCAAACATTTTTTCACCCAATCTTGATGATACTTGCAGGTAATGATCAGTACACCAATCCCACTTGGCTCACCAAATTTCGTTCTTCTAGGTTAAACCGTTCCTTTGCAGTAACAGTTTTCATGTTTAGGTTTTACTCTGTTTTCTCCTATATGGATACATGTAGTTGGAACTCTAAATCAAACACGGTTTGTGCTAGCTCTTTGAAACTTGGCACAATAATGTAGTTCCAAGTTCTCTCGCTATGGTTTGTGTCCTATTGATGTAGCCCCAAGCAGAGACTGACGAGAATCACTTTCATTGAAAGGGGTTGCCAAGCTTCCAAAAAACTACGAGTTTCAGGAAAACTCAGCAAACATTTTTTCACCCAATCTTGATGATACTTGCAGGTAATGATCAGTACACTAAACCCACTTGGCTCACCAAATTTCGTTCTTCTACGTTAAACCGGTCCTTTGCAGTAACCGTTTTCATGTTTAGGTTTCACTCTGTTTTCTCCTATATGGATACATGTATTTGGAACTCTAAATCAAACACGGTTTGTGCTAGCTCTTTGAAACTTGGCACAATAATGTAGTTCCAAGTTCTATCGCTAAGGTTTGTGTCCTATTGAAGTAGGCCCAAGCAGAGACTGACGAGAATCACTTATATTGAAAGGGGTTGCCAAGCTTCCAAAAAACTACGAGTTTCCTTAAATCTCCGCAAACATTTCTTCACCCAATCTTGATCATACTGGCAGGAAATGATCAGTACACTAATCCCACTTGGCTCACCAAATTTCGTTCTTTTCAGTTAAATCGTTCCTTTGCAGTAACCGTTTTCATGTTTAGGTTTCACTCTCTTTTCTCCTATATGGATACATGTAGTTGGAACTCTAAATCAAACACGGTTTGTGCTAGCTCTTTGAAACTTGGCACAATAATGTAGTTCCAAGTTCTATCGCTAAGGTTTGTGTCCTATTGAAGAAGCCCCAAGCAGAGACTACGAGAATCACTTTCATTGAAAGGGGTTGCCAAGCTTCCAAAAAACTTCGAGTTTCCGGAAATCTCAGCAAACATTTTTTCACCCAATCTTGATGATACTTGCAGGTAATGATGAGTACACCAGTCCCACTTGGCTCACGGAATTTCGATCTTCTAGGTTAAAACGTTCCTTTGCAGTAACCGTTTTCATTTTTAGGTTTCACTCTGTTTTCTCCTATATGGATACATGTATTTGGAACTCTAAATCAAACACGGTTTGTGCTAGCTCTTTGAAACTTGGCACAATAATGTAGTTCCAAGTTCTATCGCTATGGTTTGTGTCCTATTGAAGTATCCCCAAGCAGAGACTGACGAGAATCACTTTCATTGAAAGGGGTTGCCAAGTTTCTAAAAAACTTCGAGTTTCCGGAAATCTCAGCAAACATTTTTTCACCCAATCTTGATGATACTTGCAGGTAATGATGAGTACACCAGTCCCACTTGGCTCACGAAATTTCGATCTTCTAGGTTAAAACGTTCCTTTGCAGGAACCGTTTTCATTTTTAGGTTTCACTCTGTTTTCTCCTATATGGATACATGTATTTGGAACTCTAAATCAAACACGGTTTGTGCTAGCTCTTTGAAACTTGGCACAATAATGTAGTTCCAAGTTCTATCGCTATGGATTGTGTCCCATTGAAGTAGCCCAAGCAGAGACTGACGAGAATCACTTTCATTGAAAGGGGTTGCCAAGCTTCCAAAAAACTAAGAGTTTCCGGAAATCTCAGCAAATATTTTTTCACCCAATCTTGATGATACTTGGAGGTAATGATCGGTACACCAGTCCCACTTGGCTCACCAAATTTCGTTGTTCTAGGTTAAACCGTTCCTATGCAGTAACCGTTTTCATGTTAAGGTTTCACTCTATTTTCTCCTATATGGATACATGTAGTTGGAACTCTAAATCAAACACGGTTTGTGCTAGCTCTTTGAAACGTGGCACAATAATGTAGTTCCAAGTTCTATCACTAAGCTTTGTGTCCTATTGAAGTAGCCCCAAGCAGAGTCTGACGAGAACCACTTTCATTGAAAGAGGTTGCCAAGCTTCCAAAAAACTACGAGTTTCCTGAATTCTCAGCAAACATTTTTTCACCCAATCTTGATGATACTGGCAGGAAATGATCAGTACACTAATCCCACTTGGCTCACCAAATTTCGTTCTTTTAAGTTAAATCGTTCCTTTGCAGTAACCGTTTTCATGTTTTGGTTTCACTCTGTTTTCTCCTATATGGATACATGTAGTTGGAACTCTAAATCAAACACGGTTTGTGCTAGCTCTTTGAAACTTGGCACAATAATGTAGTTCCAAGTTCTATCGCTAAGGATTGTGTCCTATTGAAGTAGCCCCAAGCAGAGACTATGAGAATCACTTTCATTGAAAGGGGTTGCCAAGTTTCTAAAAAACTTCGAGTTTCCGGAAATCTCAGCAAACATTTTTTCACCCAATCTTGATGATACTTGCAGGTAATGATGAGTACACCAGTCCCACTTGGCTCACGAAATTTCGATCTTCTAGGTTAAAACGTTCCTTTGCAGGAACCGTTTTCATTTTTAGGTTTCACTCTGTTTTCTCCTATATGGATACATGTATTTGGAACTCTAAATCAAACACGGTTTGTGCTAGCTCTTTGAAACTTGGCACAATAATGTAGTTCCAAGTTCTTTCGCGAAGGTTTGTGTCATATTGAAGTAGCCCCAAGGAGAGTCTGACGAGAACCACTTTCATTGAAAGGGGTTGCCAAGCTTCCAATAAATTACGAGTTTCCTGAAATCTCAGCAAACATTTTGCCACCCAATCTTGATGATATTTGCAGGTAATGATCAGTACACCAATCCCACTTGGCTCACCAAATTTTGTTCTTGTAGGTTAAACCGTTCCTTTGCAGTAACAGTTTTCATGTTTATGTTTTACTCTGTTTTCTCCTATATGGATACATGTAGTTGGAACTCTAAATCAAACACGGTTTGTGCTAGCTCTTTGAAACTTGGCACAATAATGTAGTTCCAAGTTCTTTCGCTAAGGTTTGTGTCATATTGAAGTAGCCCCAAGGAGAGTCTGACGAGAACCACTTTCATTGAAAGGGGTTGCCAAGCTTCCAATAAATTACGAGTTTCCTGAAATCTCAGCAAACATTTTGCCACCCAATCTTGATGATACTTGCAGGTAATGATCAGTACACCAATCCCACTTGGCTCACCAAATTTTGTTCTTGTAGGTTAAACCGTTCCTTTGCAGTAACAGTTTTCATGTTTAGGTTTTACTCTGTTTTCTCCTATATGGATACATGTAGTTGGAACTCTAAATCAAACACGGTTTGTGCTAGCTCTTTGAAACTTGGCACAATAATGTAGTTCCAAGTTCTCTCGCTATGGTTTGTGTCCTATTGATGTAGCCCCAAGCAGAGACTGACGAGAATCACTTTCATTGAAAGGGGTTGCCAAGATTCCAAAAAACTACGAGTTTCAGGAAAACTCAGCAAACATTTTTTCACCCAATCTTGATGATACTTGGAGGTAATGATCGGTACACCAGTCCCACTTGGCTCACCAAATTTCGTTCTTCTACGTTAAACCGGTCCTTTGCAGTAACCGTTTTCATGTTTAGGTTTCACTCTGTTTTCTCCTATATGGATACATGTATTTGGAACTCTAAATCAAACACGGTTTGTGCTAGCTCTTTGAAACTTGGCACAATAATGTAGTTCCAAGTTCTATCGCTAAGGTTTGTGTTCTATTGAAGTAGCCCCAAGCATAGACTGACGAGAATCACTTATATTGAAAGGGGTTGCCAAGCTTCCAAAAAACTACGAGTTTCCTGAAATCTCCGCAAACATTTCTTCACCCAATCTTGATGATACTGGCAGGAAATGATCAGTACACTAATCCCACTTGGCTCACGGAATTTCGATCTTCTAGGTTAAAACGTTCCTTTGCAGTAACCGTTTTCATGTTTAGGTTTCACTCTGTTTTCTCCTATATGGATACATGTATTTGGAACTCTAAATCAAACACGGTTTGTGCTAGCTCTTTGAAACTTGGCACAATAATGTAGTTCCAAGTTCTATCGCTATGGTTTGTGTCCTATTGAAGTAGCCCCAAGCAGAGACTGACGAGAATCACTTTCATTGAAAGGGGTTGCCAAGCTTCCAAAAACTACGAGTTTCCTGAAATCTCAGCAAACATTTTTTCACCCAATCTTGATGATAGTTTCAGGTAATGATCAGATCACCAATCCGACTTGGCTCACCAAATTTCGTTATTCTAGGTTAAACCATTCCTATGCAGTAACCGTTTACATGTTTAGGTTTCACTCTGTTTTCTCCTATATGGATACATGTAGTTGGAACTCTATATCAAACACGGTTTGTGCTAGCTCTTTGAAACTTGGCACAATAATGTAGTTCCAAGTTCTGTCCCTTTGGTTTGTGTCCTATGGAAGTAGCCCCAAGCAGAGTCTGACGAGAATCACTTTCATTGAAAGGGGTTGCCAAGCTTCCAATTAATTACGAGTTTCCTGAAATCTCAGCAAACATTTTGCCACCCAATCTTGATGATACTTGCAGGTAATGATGAGTAAACCAGTCCCACTTGGCTCACGAAATTTCGTTCTTCTAGGTTAAACCATTCGTTTGCAGGAACCGTTTTCATGTTTAGGTTTCACTCTGTTTTCTCCTATATGGATACATGTATTTGGACCTCTAAATCAAACACGGTTTGTGCTAGCTCTATGAAACTTGGCACAATAGTGTAGTTCCAAGTTCTTTCGCTAATGTTTGTGTCCTATTGAAGTAGCCCCAAGCAGAGTCTGACGAGAACCACTTTCATTGAAAGGGGTTGCCAAGCTTCCAAAAAACTACGAGTTTCCTGAAATCTCAGCAAACATTTTTTTCACCCAATCTTGATGATACTTGCAGGGAATGATCAGTACACCAATCCCACTTGGCTCACCAAATTTTGTTCTTCTAGGTTAAAGCGTTCCTTTGCAGTAACAGTTTTCATGTTTAGGTTTTACTCTGTTTTCTCCTATATGGATACATGTTGTTGGAACTCTAAATCAAACACGGTTTGTGCTAGCTCTTTGAAACTTGGCACAATAATGTAGTTCCAAGTTCTATCGCTAAGCTTTGTGTCCTATTGAAGTAGCCCCAAGCAGTGACTGACGAGAATCACTTTCATTGAAAGGGGTTGCCAAGCTTCCAAAAAATTACGAGTTTCCTGAAATCTCAGCAAACATTTTTTCACCCAATCTTGATGATACTTGCAGGTAATGATCAGTACACCAATCCCACTTGGCTCACCAAATTTCGTTCTTCTAGGTTAAACCGTTCCTTTGCAGTAACAGTTTTCATGTTTAGGTTTTACTCTGTTTTCTCCTATATGGATACATGTAGTTGGAACTCTAAATCAAACACGGTTTGTGCTAGCTCTTTGAAACTTGGCACAATAATGTAGTTCCAAGTTCTCTCGCTATGGTTTGTGTCCTATTGATGTAGCCCCAAGCAGAGACTGACGAGAATCACTTTCATTGAAAGGGGTTGCCAAGCTTCCAAAAAACTACGAGTTTCAGGAAAACTCAGCAAACATTTTTTCACCCAATCTTGATGATACTTGCAGGTAATGATCAGTACACTAAACCCACTTGGCTCACCAAATTTCGTTCTTCTACGTTAAACCGGTCCTTTGCAGTAACCGTTTTCATGTTTAGGTTTCACTCTGTTTTCTCCTATATGGATACATGTATTTGGAACTCTAAATCAAACACGGTTTGTGCTAGCTCTTTGAAACTTGGCACAATAATGTAGTTCCAAGTTCTATCGCTAAGGTTTGTGTCCTATTGAAGTAGGCCCAAGCAGAGACTGACGAGAATCACTTATATTGAAAGGGGTTGCCAAGCTTCCAAAAACTACGAGTTTCCTTAAATCTCCGCAAACATTTCTTCACCCAATCTTGATCATACTGGCAGGAAATGATCAGTACACTAATCCCACTTGGCTCACCAAATTTCGTTCTTTTCAGTTAAATCGTTCCTTTGCAGTAACCGTTTTCATGTTAAGGTTTCACTCTCTTTTCTCCTATATGGATACATGTAGTTGGAACTCTAAATCAAACACGGTTTGTGCTAGCTCTTTGAAACTTGGCACAAAAATGTAGTTCCAAGTTCTATCGCTAAGGTTTGTGTCCTATTGAAGAAGCCCCAAGCAGAGACTACGAGAATCACTTTCATTGAAAGGGGTTGCCAAGCTTCCAAAAACTAAGAGTTTCCGGAAATCTCAGCAAACATTTTTTCACCCAATCTTGATGATACTTGCAGGTAATGATGAGTACACCAGTCCCACTTGGCTCACGGAATTTCGATCTTCTAGGTTAAAACGTTCCTTTGCAGTAACCGTTTTCATTTTTAGGTTTCACTCTGTTTTCTCCTATATGGATACATGTATTTGGAACTCTAAATCAAACACGGTTTGTGCTAGCTCTTTGAAACTTGGCACAATAATGTAGTTCCAAGTTCTATCGCTATGGTTTGTGTCCTATTGAAGTATCCCCAAGCAGAGACTGACGAGAATCACTTTCATTGAAAGGGGTTGCCAAGCTTCCAAAAACTATGAGTTTCCTGAAATCTCAGCAAACATTTTTTCACCCAATCTTGATGATAGTTTCAGGTAATGATCAGTTCACCAATCCGACTTGGCTCACCAAATTTCGTTATTCTAGGTTAAACCGTTCCTATGCAGTAACCGTTTTCATGTTTAGGTTTCACTCTGTTTTCTCCTATATGGATACATGTATTTGGACCTTTAAATCAAACACGGTTTGTGCTAGCTCTTTGAAACTTGGCACAATAATGTAGTTCCAAGTTCTATCGCTAATCTTTGTGTCCTATTGAAGTAGCCCCAAGCAGAGACTGACGAGAATCACTTTCATTGAAAGGGGTTGCCAAGCTTCCTAAAACTACGAGTTTCCTGAAATCTCAGCAAACATTTTTTCACCCAATCTTGATGATACTGGCAGGTAATGATCAGTTCACCAATCCCACTTGGCTCACTAAATTTCGTTCTTCTAGGTTAAACCGTTCGTTTGCAGTAACCGTTTTCATGTTTAGGTTTCACTCTGTTTTCTCCTATATGTATACATGTATTTGGAACTCAAAATGAAACACGGTTTGTGCTAGCTCTTTGAAACTTGGCACAATAATGTAGTTCCAAGTTCTATCGCTATGGATTCTGTCCCATTGAAGTAGCCCAAGCAGAGACTGACGAGAATCACTTTCATTGAAAGGGGTTGCCAATCTTCCAAAAAACTAAGAGTTTCCGGAAATCTCAGCAAACATTTTTTCACCCAATCTTGATGATACTTGGAGGTAATGATCGGTACACCAGTCCCACTTGGCTCACCAAATTTCGTTGTTCTAGGTTAAACCGTTCCTATGCAGTAACCGTTTTCATGTTAAGTTTTCACTCTATTTTCTCCTATATGGATACATGTAGTTGGAACTCTAAATCAAACACGGTTTGTGCTAGCTCTTTGAAACTTGGCACAATAATGTAGTTCCAAGTTCTATCACTAAGCTTTGTGTCCTATTGAAGTAGCCCCAAGCAGAGTCTGATGAGAACCACTTTCATTGAAAGAGGTTGCCAAGCTTCCAAAAAACTACGAGTTTCCTGAATTCTCAGCAAACATTTTTTCACCCAATCTTGATGATACTGGCAGGAAATGATCAGTACACTAATCCCACTTGGCTCACCAAATTTCGTTCTTTTAAGTTAAATCGTTCCTTTGCAGTAACCGTTTTCATGTTTTGGTTTCACTCTGTTTTCTCCTATATGGATACATGTAGTTGGAACTCTAAATCAAACACGGTTTGTGCTAGCTCTTTGAAAGTTGGCACAATAATGTAGTTCCAAGTTCTATCGCTAAGGATTGTGTCCTATTGAAGTAGCCCCAAGCAGAGACTACGAGAATCACTTTCATTGAAAGGGGTTGCCAAGTTTCTAAAAAACTTCGAGTTTCCGGAAATCTCAGCAAACATTTTTTCACCCAATCTTGATGATACTTGCAGGTAATGATGAGTACACCAGTCCCACTTGGCTCACGAAATTTCGATCTTCTAGGTTAAAACGTTCCTTTGCAGGAACCGTTTTCATTTTTAGGTTTCACTCTGTTTTCTCCTATATGGATACATGTATTTGGAACTCTAAATCAAACACGGTTTGTGCTAGCTCTTTGAAACTTGGCACAATAATGTAGTTCCAAGTTCTTTCGCGAAGGTTTGTGTCATATTGAAGTAGCCCCAAGGAGAGTCTGACGAGAACCACTTTCATTGAAAGGGGTTGCCAAGCTTCCAAAAAATTACGAGTTTCCTGAAATCTCAGCAAACATTTTGCCACCCCATCTTGACGATACTTGCAGGTAATGATCAGTACACCAATCCCACTTGGCTCACCAAATTTCGTTCTTCTAAGTTAAACCGTTCCTTTGCAGTAACAGTTTTCATGTTTAGGTTTTACTCTGTTTTCTCCTATATGGATACATGTAGTTGGAACTCTAAATCAAACACGGTTTGTGCTAGCTCTTTGAAACTTGGCACAATAATGTAGTTCCAAGTTCTCTCGCTATGGTTTGTGTCCTATTGATGTAGCCCCAAGCAGAGACTGACGAGAATCACTTTCATTGAAAGGGGTTGCCAAGCTTCCAAAAAACTACGAGTTTCAGGAAAACTCAGCAAACATTTTTTCACCCAATCTTGATGATACTTGCAGGTAATGATGAGTACACCAGTCCCACTTGGCTCACCAAATTTCGTTCTTCTACGTTAAACCGGTCCTTTGCAGTAACCGTTTTCATGTTTAGGTTTCACTCTGTTTTCTCCTATATGGATACATGTATTTGGAACCCTAAATCAAACACGGTTTGTGCTAGCTCTTTGAAACTTGGCACAATAATGTAGTTCCAAGTTCTATCGCTAAGGTTTGTGTCCTATTGAAGTAGCCCCAAGCATAGACTGACGAGAATCACTTATATTGAAAGGGGTTGCCAAGCTTCCAAAAAACTACGAGTTTCCTGAAATCTCCGCAAACATTTCTTCACCAATCTTGATGATACTGGCAGGAAATGATCAGTACACTAATCCACTTGGCTCACCAAATTTCGTTCTTTTCAGTTAAATCGTTCCTTTGCAGTAACCGTTTTCATGTTTAGGTTTCACTCTCTTTTCTCCTGTATGGATACATGTAGTTGGAACTCTAAATCAAACACGGTTTGTGCTAGCTCTTTGAAACTTGGCACAATAATGTAGTTCCAAGTTCTATCGCTAAGGTTTGTGTCCTATTGAAGAAGCCCCAAGCAGAGACTACGAGAATCACTTTCATTGAAAGGGGTTGCCAAGCTTCCAAAAAACTAAGTGTTTCCGGAAATCTCAGCAAACCTTTTTTCACCCAAACTTGATGATACTTGCAGGTAATGATGAGTACACCAGTCACACTTTGCTCACGGAATTTCGATCTTCTAGGTTAAAACGTTCCTTTGCAGTAACCGTTTTCATTTTTAGGTTTCACTCTGTTTTCTCCTATATGGATACATGTATTTGGAACTCTAAATCAAACACGGTTTGTGCTAGCTCTTTGAAACTTGGCACAATAATGTAGTTCCAAGTTCTATCGCTATGGTTTGTGTCCTATTGAAGTAGCCCCAAGCAGAGACTGACGAGAATCACTTTCATTGAAAGGGGTTGCCAAGCTTCCAAAAACTACGAGTTTCCTGAAATCTCAGCAAACATTTTTTCACCCAATCTTGATGATAGTTTCAGGTAATGATCAGTTCACCAATCCGACTTGGCTCACCAAATTTCGTTCTACTAGGTTAAACCGTTCCTTTGCAGTAACAGTTTTCATGTTTAGGTTTCACTCTGTTTTCTCCTATATGGATACATGTATTTGGAACTCTAAATCAAACACGGTTTGTGCTAGCTCTTTGAAACTTGGCACAATAATGTAGTTCCAAGTTCTATCGCTAAGGTTTGTGTCCTATTGAAGTAGGCCCAAGCAGAGACTGACGAGAATCACTTATATTGAAAGGGGTTGCCAAGCTTCCAAAAAACTACAAGTTTCCTGAAATCTCCGCAAACATTTCTTCACCCAATCTTGATCATACTGGCAGGAAATGATCAGTACACTAATCCCACTTGGCTCACCAAATTTCGTTCTTTTCAGTTAAATCGTTCCTTTGCAGTAACCGTTTTCATGTTTAGGTTTCACTCTCTTTTCTCCTATATGGATACATGTAGTTGGAACTCTAAATCAAACACGGTTTGTGCTAGCTCTTTGAAACTTGGCACAATAATATAGTTCCAAGTTCTATCGCTAAGGTTTGTGTCCTATTGAAGAAGCCCCAAGCAGAGACTACGAGAATCACTTTCATTGAAAGGGTTGCCAAGCTTCCAAAAAACTAAGAGTTTCCGGAAATCTCAGCAAACATTTTTTCACCCAATCTTGATGATACTTGCAGGTAATGATGAGTACACCAGTCCCACTTGGCTCACGGAATTTCGATCTTCTAGGTTAAAACGTTCCTTTGCAGTAACCGTTTTCATTTTTAGGTTTCACTCTGTTTTCTCCTATATGGATACATGTATTTGGAACTCTAAATCAAACACGGTTTGTGCTGCTAGCTCTTTGAAACTTGGCACAATAATGTAGTTCCAAGTTCTATCGCTATGGTTTGTGTCCTATTGAAGTATCCCCAAGCAGAGACTGACGAGAATCACTTTCATTGAAAGGGGTTGCCAAGCTTCCAAAAACTATGAGTTTCCTGAAATCTCAGCAAACATTTTTTCACCCAATCTTGATGATAGTTTCAGGTAATGATCAGTTCACCAATCCGACTTGGCTCACCAAATTTCGTTATTCTAGGTTAAACCGTTCCTATGCAGTAACCGTTTTCATGTTTAGGTTTCACTCTGTTTCTCCTATATGGATACATGTATTTGGACCTTTAAATCAAACACGGTTTGTGCTAGCTCTTTGAAACTTGGCACAATAATGTAGTTCCAAGTTCTATCGCTAATCTTTGTGTCCTATTGAAGTAGCCCCAAGCAGAGACTGACGAGAATCACTTTCATTGAAAGGGGTTGCCAAGCTTCCTAAAACTACGAGTTTCCTGAAATCTCAGCAAACATTTTTTCACCCAATCTTGATGATACTGGCAGGTAATGATCAGTTCACCAATCCCACTTGGCTTACTAAATTTCGTTCTTCTAGATTAAACCGTTCGTTTGCAGTAACCGTTTTCATGTTTAGGTTTCACTCTGTTTTCTCCTATATGTATACATGTATTTGGAACTCAAAATGAAACACGGTTTGTGCTAGCTCTTTGAAACTTGGCACAATAATGTAGTTCCAAGTTCTATCGCAATGGATTTTGTCCCATTGAAGTAGCCCAAGCAGAGACTGACGAGAATCACTTTCATTGAAAGGGTTGCCAAGCTTCCAAAAAACTAAGAGTTTCCGGAAATCTCAGCAAAATTTTTTCACCCAATCTTGATGATACTTGGAGGTAATGATCGGTACACCAGTCCCACTTGGCTCACCAAATTTCGTTGTTCTAGGTTAAACCGTTCCTATGCAGTAACCGTTTTCATGTTAAGGTTTCACTCTATTTTCTCCTATATGGATACATGTAGTTGGAACTCTAAATCAAACACGGTTTGTGCTAGCTCTTTGAAACTTGGCACAATAATGTAGTTCCAAGTTCTATCACTAAGCTTTGTGTCTATTGAAGTAGCCCCAAGCAGAGTCTGACGAGAACCACTTTCATTGAAAGAGGTTGCCAAGCTTCCAAAAAACTACGAGTTTCCTGAATTCTCAGCAAACATTTTTTCACCCAATCTTGATGATACTGGCAGGAAATGATCAGTACACTAATCCCACTTGGCTCACCAAATTTCGTTCTTTTAAGTTAAATCGTTCCTTTGCAGTAACCGTTTTCATGTTTTGGTTTCACTCTGTTTTCTCCTATATGGATACATGTAGTTGGAACTCTAAATCAAACACGGTTTGTGCTAGCTCTTTGAAACTTGGCACAATAATGTAGTTCCAAGTTCTATCGCTAAGGATTGTGTCCTATTGAAGTAGCCCCAAGCAGAGACTACGAGAATCACTTTCATTGAAAGGGGTTGCCAAGTTTCTAAAAAAACTTCGAGTTTCCGGAAATCTCAGCAAACATTTTTCACCCAATCTTGATGATACTTGCAGGTAATGATGAGTACACCAGTCCCATTTGGCTCACGAAATTTCGATCTTCTAGGTTAAAACGTTCCTTTGCAGGAACCGTTTTCATTTTTAGGTTTCACTCTGTTTTCTCCTATATGGATACATGTATTTGGAACTCTAAATCAAACACGGTTTGTGCTAGCTCTTTGAAACTTGGCACAATAATGTAGTTCCAAGTTCTTTCGCGAAGGTTTGTGTCATATTGAAGTAGCCCCAAGGAGAGTCTGACGAGAACCACTTTCATTGAAAGGGGTTGCCAAGCTTCCAAAAAATTACGAGTTTCCTGAAATCTCAGCAAACACTTTGCCACCCAATCTTGACGATACTTGCAGGTAATGATCAGTACACCAATCCCACTTGGCTCACCAAATTTCGTTCTTCTAGGTTAAACCGTTCCTTTGCAGTAACAGTTTTCATGTTTAGGTTTTACTCTGTTTTCTCCTATATGGATACATGTAGTTGGAACTCTAAATCAAACACGGTTTGTGCTAGCTCTTTGAAACTTGGCACAATAATGTAGTTCCAAGTTCTATCGCTATGGATTCTGTCCCATTGAAGTAGCCCAAGCAGAGACTGACGAGAATCACTTTCATTGAAAGGGGTTGCCAAGCTTCCAAAAAACTATGAATTTCCTGAATTCTCAGCAAACATTTTTTCACCCAATCTTGATGATACTTGCAGGTAATGATCAGTACACTAATCCCACTTGGCTCACCAAATTTCGTTCTTTTAAGTTAAATCGTTCCTTTGCAGTAACCGTTTTCATGTTTTGGTTTCACTCTGTTTTCTCTTATATGGATACATGTAGTTGGAACTCTAAATCAAACACGGTTTGTGCTAGCTCTTTGAAACTTGGCACAATAATGTAGTTCCAAGTTCTATCGCTAAGGATTGTGTCCTATTGAAGTAGCCCCAAGCAGAGACTACGAGAATCACTTTCATTGAAAGGGTTGCCAAGTTTCTAAAAAACTTCGAGTTTCCGGAAATCTCAGCAAACATTTTTTCACCCAATCTTGATGATACTTGCAGGTAATGATGAATACACCAGTCCCACTTGGCTCACGAAATTTCGATCTTCTAGGTTAAAACGTTCCTTTGCAGGAACCGTTTTCATTTTTAGGTTTCACTCTGTTTTCTCCTATATGGATACATGTATTTGGAAACTCTAAATCAAACAAGGTTTGTGCTAGCTCTTTGAAAATTGGCACAATAATGTATTTCCAAGTTGTATCGCTATGGTTTGTGTCCTATTGAAGTAGCCCCAAACAGAGACTGACGAGAATCACTTTCATTGAAAGGGGTTGCCAACCTTCCAAAAACTACGAGTTTCCTGAAATCTCAGCAAACATTTTTTCACCGAATCTTGATGATACTGGCAGGTAATGATCAGTTCACCAATCCCACTTGGCTCACCAAATTTCGTTCTACTAGGTTAAACCGTTCCTTTGCAGTAACCGTTTTCATGTTTAGGTTTCACTCTGTTTTCTCCTATATGGATACATGTATTTGGAACTCAAAATCAAACACGGTTTGTGCTAGCTCTTTGAAACTTGGCACAATAATGAAGTTCCAAGTTCTATCGCTATGGATTGTGTCCCATTGAAGTAGCCCCAAGCAGAGACTGACAAGAATCACTTTCATTGAAAGGGGTTGCCAAGCTTCCAGAAAACTATGAGTTTCCGGAAAACTCAGCAAACCTTTTTTCACCCAATCTTGACGATACTTGCAGGTAATGATGAGTGCACCAGTCCCACTTGGCTCACAAAATTTCGTTCTTCTAGGTTAAACCGTTCGTTTGCAGTAACCGTTTTCATGTTTAGGTTTCACTCTGTTTTCTCCTATATGGATACATGTATTTGGAACTCTAAATCAAACACGGTTTGTGCTAGCTCTATGAAACTTGGCACAATAGTGTAGTTCCAAGTTCTTTCGCTAAGGTTTTTGTCCTATTGAAGTAGCCCCAAGCAGAGTCTGACGAGAACCACTTTCATTGAAAGGGGTTGCCAAGCTTCCAAAAAACTACGAGTTTCCTGAAATCTCAGCAAACATTTTTTCACCCAATCTTGATGATACTTGCAGGTAATGATCAGTACACCAATCCCACTTGGCTCACCAAATTTCGTTCTTCTAGGTTAAACCGTTCCTTTGCAGTAACCGTTTTCATGTTTAGGTTTCACTCTGTTTTCTCCTATATGGATACATGTATTTGGAACTCTAAATCAAACACAGTTTGTGCTAGCTCTTTGAAACTTGGCACAATAGTGTAGTTCCAAGTTCTTTCGCTAAGGTTTGTGTCATATTGAAGTAGCCCCAAGGAGAGTCTGACGAGAACCACTTTCATTGAAAAGGGTTGCCAAGCTTCCAAAAAATTACGAGTTTCCTGAAATCTCAGCAAATATTTTGTCACCCAATCTTAATGATACTTGCAGGTAATGATCAGTACACCAATCCCACTTGGCTCACCAAATTTCGTTCTTCTAGGTTAAACCGTTCCTTTGCAGTAACAGTTTTCATGTTTAGGTTTTACTCTGTTTTCTCCTATATGGATACATGTAGTTGGAACTCTAAATCAAACACGGTTTGTGCTAGCTCTTTGAAACTTGGCACAATAATGTAGTTCCAAGTTCTATCGCTATGGTTTGTGTCCTATTGATGTAGCCCCAAGCAGAGACTGACGAGAATCACTTTCATTGAAAGGGGTTGCCAAGCTTCCAAAAAACTACGAGTTTCAAGAAAACTCAGCAAACATTTTTTCACCCAATCTTGATGATACTTGCAGGTAATGATGAGTACACCAGTCCCACATGGCTCACCAAATTTCGTTCTTCTACGTTAAACCGGTCCTTTGCAGTAACCGTTTCATGTTTAGGTTTCACTCTGTTTTCTCGTATATGGATACATGTATTTGGAACTCTAAATCAAACACGGTTTGTGCTAGCTCTTTGAAACTTGGCACAATAATGTAGTTCCAAGTTCTATCGCTAAGGTTTGTGTCCTATTGAAGAAGCCCCAAGCAGAGAATACGAGAATCACTTTCATTGAAAGGGGTTGCCAAGCTTCCAAAAAACTAAGAGTTTCCGGAAATCTCAGCAAACATTTTTTCACCCAATCTTGATGATACTTGCAGGTAATGATCAGTACACCAGTCCCACTTGGCTCACGAAATTTCGATCTTCTAGGTTAAAACGTTCCTTTGCAGTAACCGTTTTAATTTTTAGGTTTCACTCTGTTTTCTCCTATATGGATACATGTAGTTGGAACTCTATATCAAACACGGTTTGTGGTAGCTCTTTGAAACTTGGCACAATAATGTAGTTCCAAGTTCTATCGCTATGGATTGTGTCTTATTGAAGTAGCCCCAAGCAGAGACTGACAAGAATCACTTTCATTGAAAGGGGTTGCCAAGCTTCCAAAAAACTACGAGTTTCCGGAAAACTCAGCAAACATTTTTTCACCCAATCTTGATGATACTAGCAGGTAATGATGAATACACCAGTCCCAGTTAGCTCACCAAATTTCGTTCTTCTTGGTTAAACCATTCCTTTGCAGTAACCATTTTCATGTTTAGGTTTCACTCTGTTTTCTCATATATGGATACATGTAGTTGGAACTCTAAATCAAACATAGTTTGTGCTAGCTCTTTGAAACTTGGCACAATAATGTAGTTCCAAGTTTTATCGCTATGGTTTGTGTCCTATTGAGGTAGCCCCAAGAAGAGATTGACGAGAATCACTTTCATTGAAAGGGGTTGCCAAGCTTCCAAAAATACGAGTTTCCTGAAATCTCAGCAAACATTTTTTCACCCAATCTTGATGATAGTTTCAGGTAATGATCAGTTCACCAATCCCACTTGGCTCACCAAATTTCGTTATTCTAGGTTAAACCGTTCCTATGCAGTAAACGTTTTCATCTTTAGGTTTCACTCTGTTTTCTCCTATATGGATACATGTAGTTGGAACTCTATATCAAACACGGTTTGTGCTAGCTCTTTGAAACTTGGCACAATAATGTAGTTCCAAGTTCTGTCCCTTTGGTTTGTGTCCTATGGAAGTAGCCCAAAGCAGAGACTGACGAGAATCACTTTCATTGAAAGGGGTTGCCAAGTTTCCAAAAAACTTCGAGTTTCTGGAAATCTCAGCAAACATTTTTTTCACCCAATCTTGATGATACTTGCAGGTAATGATGAGTAAACCAGTCCCACTTGGCTCACGAAATTTCGTTCTTCTAGGTTAAACCGTTCGTTTGCAGTAACAGTTTTCATGTTTAGGTTTTACTCTGTTTCCTCCTATATGGATACATGTAGTTGGAACTCTAAATCAAACACGGTTTGTGCTAGCTCTTTGAAACTTGGCACAATAATGTTGTTCCAAGTTCTATCGCTAAGCTTTGTGTCCTATTGAAGTAGCCCCAAGCAGAGACTGACGAGAATCACTTTCATTGAAAGGGGTTGCCAAGCTTCCAAAAACTACGAGTTTCCTGAAATCTCAGCAAACATTTTTTCACCCAATCTTGATGATACTTGCAGGTAATGATCAGTTCACCAATCCCACTTGGCTCACCAATTTTCGTTCTTCTAGGTTAAACCGTTCGTTTTCAGTAACCGTTTTCATGTTTAGGTTTCACTCTGTTTTCTCCTATATGTATACATGTATTTGGAACTCAAATTGAAACACGGTTTGTGCTAGCTCTTTGAAACTTGGCACAATAATGTAGTTCCAAGTTCTATCGCTATGGATTGTGTCCCATTGAAGTAGCCCAAGCAGAGACTGACGAGAATCACGTTCATTGAAAGGGGTTGCCTAGCTTCCAAAAAACTAAGAGTTTCCGGAAATCTCAGCAAACATTTTTTCACCCAATCTTGATGATACTTGGAGGTAATGATCGCTACACCAGTCCCACTTGGCTCACCAAATTTCATTGTTCTAGGTTAAACCGTTCCTATGCAGTAACCGTTTTCATGTTAAGGTTTCACTCTATTTTCTCCTATATGGATACATGTAGTTGGAACTCTAAATCAAACACGGTTTGTGCTAGCTCTTTGAAACTTGGCCCAATAATGTAGTTCCAAGTTCTATCACTAAGCTTTGTGTCCTATTGAAGTAGCCCCAAGCAGAGTCTGACGAGAACCACTTTCATTGAAAGGGGTTGCCAAGCTTCCAAAAAACTACGAGTTTCCTGAATTCTCAGCAAACATTTTTTCACCCAATTTTGATGATACTTGCAGGTAATGATCAGTACACCAATTCCACTTGGCTCACCAAATTTAGTTCTTCTAGGTTAAAGCGTTCCTATGCAGTAACAGTTTTCATGTTTAGGTTTTACTCCGTTTTCTCCTATATGGATACATGTACTTGGAACTCTAAATCAAACACGGTTTGTGCTAGCTCTTTGAAACTTGGCACAATAATGTAGTTCCAAGTTCTATCGCTAAGGATTGTGTCCTATTGAAGTAGCCCCAAGCAGAGACTACGAGAATCACTTTCATTGAAAGGGGTTGCCAAGTTTCTAAAAAACTTCGAGTTTCCGGAAATCTCAGCAAACATTTTTTCACCCAATCTTGATGATACTTGCAGGTAATGATGAGTACACCAGTCCCACTTGGCTCACGAAATTTCGATCTTCTAGGTTAAAACGTTCCTTTGCAGGAACCGTTTTCATTTTTAGGTTTCACTCTGTTTTCTCCTATATGGATACATGTATTTGGAACTCTAAATCAAACAAGGTTTGTGCTAGCTCTTTGAAAATTGGCACAATAATGTATTTCCAAGTTGTATCGCTATGGTTTGTGTCCTATTGAAGTAGCCCCAAGCAGAGACTGACGAGAATCACTTTCATTGAAAGGGGTTGCCAACCTTCCAAAAACTACGAGTTTCCTGAAATCTCAGCAAACATTTTTTCACCCAATCTTGATGATACTTGCAGGTAATGATCAGTACACCAATCCCACTTGGCTCACCAAATTTCGTTCTTCTAGGTTAAAACGTTCCTTTGCAGTAACAGTTTTCATGTTTAGGTTTTACTCTGTTTCCTCCTATATGGATACATGTAGTTGGAACTCTAAATCAAACACGGTTTGTGCTAGCTCTTTGAAACTTGGCACAATAATGTAGTTCCAAGTTCTATCGCTAAGGTTTGTGTCCTACTGAAGTAGCCCCAAGCAGAGACTGACGAGAATCACTTTCATTGAAAGGGGTTGCCAAGCTTCCAAAAACTACGAATTTCCTGAAATCTCAGCAAACATTTTTTCACCCAATCTTGATGATACTTGCAGGTAATGATCAGATCACCAATCCCACTTGGCTCACCAAATTTCGTTCTTCTAGGTTAAACCGTTCGTTTTCAGTAACCGTTTTCATGTTTAGTTTTCACTCTGTTTTCTCCTATATGTATACATGTATTTGGAACTCAAAATGAAACACGGTTTGTGCTAGCTCTTTGAAACTTGGCACAATAATGTACTTCCAAGTTCTATCGCTATGGATTGTGTCCCATTGAAGTAGCCCAAGCAGAGACTGACGAGAATCACTTTCATTGAAAGGGGTTGCCAAGCTTCCAAAAAACTAAGAGTTTCCGGAAATCTCAGCAAACATTTTTTCACCCAATCTTGATGATACTTGGAGGTAATGATCGGTACACCAGTCCCACTTGGCTCACCAAATTTCGTTGTTCTAGGTTAAACCGTTCCTATGCAGTAACCGTTTTCATGTTAAGGTTTCACTCTATTTTCTCCTATATGGATACATGTAGTTGGAACTCTAAATCAAACACGGTTTGTGCTAGCTCTTTGAAACTTGGCACAATAATGTAGTTCCAAGTTCTATCACTAAGCTTTGTGTCCTATTGAAGTAGCCCCAAGCAGAGTCTGACGAGAACCACTTTCATTGAAATGGGTTGCCAAGCTTCCAAAAAACTATGAGTTTCCTGAATTCTCAGCAAACATTTTTTCACCCAATCTTGATGATACTGGCAGGAAATGATCAGTACACTAATCCCACCTGGCTCACCAAATTTCGTTCTTCTAGGTTAAACCGTTCCTTTGCGGTAACCGTTTTCATGTTTAGGTTTTACTCTGTTTTCTCCTATATGAATACATGTAGTTGGAACTCTAAATCAAACACGGTTTGTGCTAGCTCTTTGAAACCTGGCACAATAATGTAGATCCAAGTTCTATCGCTAAGGATTGTGTCCTATTGAAGTAGCCCCAAACAGAGACTACGAGAATCACTTTCATTGAAAGGAGTTTCCAAGTTTCCAAAAAACTTCGAGTTTCCGGAAATCTCAGCAAACATTTTTTCACCCAATCTTGATGATACTTGCAGGTAATGATGAGTACACCAGTCCCACTTGGCTCACGAAATTTCTCTAGGTTAAAACGTTCCTTTGCAGTAACCGTTTTCATTTTTAGGTTTCACTCTGTTTTCTCCTATATGGATACATGTATTTGGAAGTCTAAATCAAACACGGTTGTGCTAGCTCTTTGAAACTTGGCACAATAATGTAGTTCCAAGTTCTTTCGCTAAGGTTTGTGTCATATTGAAGTAGCCAAAAGGAGAGTCTGACGAGAACCACTTTCATTGATAGGGGTTGCCAAGCTTCCAATAAATTACGAGTTTCCTGAAATCTCAGCAAACATTTTGCCACCCAATCTTGATGATACTTGCAGGTAATGATCAGTACACCAATCCCACTTGGCTCACCAAATTTTGTTCTTCTAAGGTTAAACCGTTCCTTTGCAGGAACAGTTTTCATGTTTTAGGTTTTACTCTGTTTTCTCCTATATGGATACATGTAGTTGGAACTCTAATTCAAACACGGTTTGTGCTAGCTCTTTGAAACTTGGCACAATAATGTAGTTCCAAGTTCTCTCGCTTGGTTTGTGTCCTATTGATGTAGCCCCAAGCAGAGACTGACGAGAATCACTTTCATTGAAAGGGGTTGCCAAGCTTCCAAAAAACTACGAGTTTCAGGAAAACTCAGCAAACATTTTTTCACCCAATCTTGATGATACTTGCAGGTAATGATGAGTACACCAGTCCCACTTGGCTCACCAAATTTCGTTCTTCTACGATAAACCGGTCCTTTGCAGTAACCGTTTTCATGTTTAGGTTTCACTCTGTTTTCTCCTATATGGATACATGTATTTGGAACTCTAAATCAAACACGGTTTGTGCTAGCTCTTTGAAACTTGGCACAATAATGTAGTTCCAAGTTCTATCACTAAGGTTTGTGTCCTATTGAAGAAGCCCCAAGCAGAGACTACGAGAATCACTTTCATTGAAAGGGGTTGCCATGCTTCCAAAAATTAAGAGTTTCCGGAAATCTCAGCAAACTTTTTTTCAACCCAATCTTGATGATACTTGCAGGTAATGATGAGTACACCAGTCCCACTTGGCTCACGGAATTTCGATCTTCTAGGTTAAAACGTTCCTTTGCAGTAACCGTTTTCATTTTTAGGTTTCACTCTGTTTTCTCCTATATGGATACATGTATTTGGAACTCTAAATCAAACACGGTTTGTGCTAGCTCTTTGAAACTTGGCACAATAATGTAGTTCCAAGTTCTATCGCTAAGCTTTGTGTCCTATTGAAGTAGCCCCAAGCAGAGACTGACGAGAACCACTTTCATTGAAAGGGGTTGCCAAGCTTCCAAAAACTACGAGTTTCCTGAAATCTCAGCAAACATTTTTTCACCCAATCTTGATGATACTGGCAGGTAATGATCAGTTCACCAATCCCACTTGGCTCACTAAATTTCGTTCTTCTAGGTTAAACCGTTGGTTTGCAGTAACCGTTTCATTTTAGGTTTCACTCTGTTTTCTCCTATATGTATACATGTATTTGGAACTCAAAATGAAACACGGTTTGTGCTAGCTCTTTGAAACTTGGCACAATAATGTAGTTCCAAGTTCTATCGCTATGGATTCTGTCCCATTGAAGTAGCCCAAGCAGAGACTGACGAGAATCACTTTCATTGAAAGGGTTGCCAAGCTTCCAAAAAACTAAGAGTTTCCGGAAATCTCAGCAAACATTTTTTCACCCAATCTTGATGATACTTGGAGGTAATGATCGGTACACCAGTCCCAGTTGGCTCACCAAATTTCGTTGTTCTAGGTTAAACCGTTCCTATGCAGTAACCGTTTTCATGTTAAGGTTTCACTCTATTTTCTCCTATATGGATACATGTTGTTGGAACTCTAAATCAAACACGGTTTGTGCTAGCTCTTTGAACTTGGCACAATAATGTAGTTCCAAGTTCTATCACTAAGCTTTGTGTCCTATTGAAGTAGCCCCAAGCAGAGTCTGACGAGAACCACTTTCATTGAAAGAGGTTGCCAAGCTTCCAAAAAACTACGAGTTTCCTGAATTCTCAGCAAACATTTTTCACCCAATCTTGATGATACTTGCAGGTAATGATCAGTACACTAATCCCACTTGGCTCACCAAATTTCGTTCTTTTAAGTTAAATCGTTCCTTTGCAGTAACCGTTTTCATGTTTTTGTTTCACTCTGTTTTCTCTTATATGGATACATGTAGTTGGAACTCTAAATCAAACACGGTTTGTGCTAGCTCTTTGAAACTTGGCACAATAATGTAGTTCCAAGTTCTATCGCTAAGGATTGTGTCCTATTGAAGTAGCCCCAAGCAGAGACTACGAGAATCACTTTCATTGAAAGGGGTTGCCAAGTTTCTAAAAAACTTCGAGTTTCCGGAAATCTCAGCAAACATTTTTTCACCCAATCTTGATGATACTTGCAGGTAATGATGAGTACACCAGTCCCACTTGGCTCACGAAATTTCGATCTTCTAGGTTAAAACGTTCCTTTGCAGGAACCGTTTTCATTTTTAGGTTTCACTCTGTTTTCTCCTATATGGATACATGTATTTGGAACTCTAAATCAAACAAGGTTTGTGCTAGCTCTTTGAAAATTGGCACAATAATGTATTTCCAAGTTGTATCGCTATGGTTTGTGTCCTATTGAAGTAGCCCCAAGCAGAGACTGACGAGAATCACTTTCATTGAAAGGGGTTGCCAACCTTCCAAAAACTACGAGTTTCCTGAAATCTCAGCAAACATTTTTTCACCGAATCTTGATGATACTGGCAGGTAATGATCAGTTCACCAATCCCACTTGCTCACCAAATTTCGTTCTACTAGGTTAAACCGTTATTTGCAGTAACCGTTTTCATGTTTAGGTTTCACTCTGTTTTCTCCTATATGGATACATGTATTTGGAACTCAAAATCAAACACGGTTTGTGCTAGCTCTTTGAAACTTGGCACAATAATGAAGTTCCAGTTCTATCGCTATGGATTGTGTCCCATTGAAGTAGCCCCAAGCAGAGACTGACAAGAATCACTTTCATTGAAAGGGGTTGCCAAGCTTCCAGAAAACTATGAGTTTCCGGAAAACTCAGCAAACCTTTTTTCACCCAATCTTGACGATACTTGCAGGTAATGATGAGTGCACCAGTCCCACTTGGCTCACAAAATTTCGTTCTTCTAGGTTAAACCGTTCGTTTGCAGTAACCGTTTTCATGTTTAGGTTTCACTCTGTTTTCTCCTATATGGATACATGTATTTGGAACTCTAAATCAAACACGGTTTGTGCTAGCTCTATGAAACTTGCACAATAGTGTAGTTCCAAGTTCTTTCGCTAAGGTTTTTGTCCTATTGAAGTAGCCCCAAGCAGAGTCTGACGAGAACCACTTTCATTGAAAGGGGTTGCCAAGCTTCCAAAAAACTACGAGTTTCCTGAAATCTCAGCAAACATTTTTTCACCCAATCTTGATGATACTTGCAGGTAATGATCAGTACACCAATCCCACTTGGCTCACCAAATTTCGTTCTCTAGGTTAAACCGTTCCTTTGCAGTAACCGTTTTCATGTTTAGGTTTCACTCTGTTTTCTCCTATATGGATACATGTAGTTGGAACTCTAAATCAAACACGGTTTGTGCTAGCTCTTTGAAACTTGGCACAATAATGTAGTTCCAAGTTCTATCGCTATGGTTTGTGTCCTATTGATGTAGCCCCAAGCAGAGACTGACGAGAATCACTTTCATTGAAAGGGGTTGCCAAGCTTCAAAAACTACGAGTTTCAAGAAAACTCAGCAAACATTTTTTCACCCAATCTTGATGATACTTGCAGGTAATGATGAGTACACCAGTCCCACATGGCTCACCAAATTTCGTTCTTCTACGTTAAACCGGTCCTTTGCAGTAACCGTTTCATGTTTAGGTTTCACTCTGTTTTCTCGTATATGGATACATGTATTTGGAACTCTAAATCAAACACGGTTTGTGCTAGCTCTTTGAAACTTGGCACAATAATGTAGTTCCAAGTTCTATCGCTAAGGTTTGTGTCCTATTGAAGAAGCCCCAAGCAGAGAATACGAGAATCACTTTCATTGAAAGGGTTGCCAAGCTTCCAAAAAACTAAGAGTTTCCGGAAATCTCAGCAAACATTTTTTCACCCAATCTTGATGATACTTGCAGGTAATGATCAGTACACCAGTCCCACTTGGCTCACGAAATTTCGATCTTCTAGGTTAAAACGTTCCTTTGCAGTAACCGTTTTAATTTTAGGTTTCACTCTGTTTTCTCCTATATGGATACATGTAGTTGGAACTCTATATCAAACACGGTTTGTGGTAGCTCTTTGAAACTTGGCACAATAATGTAGTTCCAAGTTCTATCGCTATGGATTGTGTCTTATTGAAGTAGCCCCAAGCAGAGACTGACAAGAATCACTTTCATTGAAAGGGTTGCCAAGCTTCCAAAAAACTACGAGTTTCCGGGAAAACTCAGCAAACATTTTTTCACCCAATCTTGATGATACTAGCAGGTAATGATGAATACACCAGTCCCAGTTAGCTCACCAAATTTCGTTCTTCTTGGTTAAACCATTCCTTTGCAGTAACCATTTTCATGTTTAGGTTTCACTCTGTTTTCTCATATATGGATACATGTAGTTGGAACTCTAAATCAAACATAGTTTGTGCTAGCTCTTTGAAACTTGGCACAATAATGTAGTTCCAAGTTTTATCGCTATGGTTTGTGTCCTATTGAGGTAGCCCCAAGAGAGAATTGACGAGAATCACTTTCATTGAAAGGGGTTGCCAAGCTTCCAAAAATACGAGTTTCCTGAAATCTCAGCAAACATTTTTTCACCCAATCTTGATGATAGTTTCAGGTAATGATCAGTTCACCAATCCCACTTGGCTCACCAAATTTCGTTATTCTAGGTTAAACCGTTCCTATGCAGTAAACGTTTTCATCTTTAGGTTTCACTCTGTTTTCTCCTATATGGATACATGTAGTTGGAACTCTATATCAAACACGGTTTGTGCTAGCTCTTTGAAACTTGGCACAATAATGTAGTTCCAAGTTCTGTCCCTTTGGTTTGTGTCCTATGGAAGTAGCCCAAAGCAGAGACTGACGAGAATCACTTTCATTGAAAGGGTTGCCAAGTTTCCAAAAACTTCGAGTTTCTGGAAATCTCAGCAAACATTTTTTCACCCAATCTTGATGATACTTGCAGGTAATGATGAGTAAACCAGTCCCACTTGGCTCACGAAATTTCGTTCTTCTAGGTTAAACCGTTCGTTTGCAGTAACAGTTTTCATGTTTAGGTTTTACTCTGTTTCCTCCTATATGGATACATGTAGTTGGAACTCTAAATCAAACACGGTTTGTGCTAGCTCTTTGAAACTTGGCACAATAATGTTGTTCCAAGTTCTATCGCTAAGCTTTGTGTCCTATTGAAGTAGCCCAAGCAGAGACTGACGAGAATCACTTTCATTGAAAGGGGTTGCCAAGCTTCCAAAAACTACGAGTTTCCTGAAATCTCAGCAAACATTTTTTCACCCAATCTTGATGATACTTGCAGGTAATGATCAGTTCACCAATCCCACTTGGCTCACCAATTTTCGTTCTTCTAGGTTAAACCGTTCGTTTTCAGTAACCGTTTTCATGTTTAGGTTTCACTCTGTTTTCTCCTATATGTATACATGTATTTGGAACTCAAATTGAAACACGGTTTGTGCTAGCTCTTTGAAACTTGGCACAATAATGTAGTTCCAAGTTCTATCGCTATGGATTGTGTCCCATTGAAGTAGCCCAAGCAGAGACTGACGAGAATCACGTTCATTGAAAGGGGTTGCCTAGCTTCCAAAAACTAAGAGTTTCCGGAAATCTCAGCAAACATTTTTTCACCCAATCTTGATGATACTTGGAGGTAATGATCGCTACACCAGTCCCACTTGGCTCACCAAATTTCATTGTTCTAGGTTAAACCGTTCCTATGCAGTAACCGTTTTCATGTTAAGGTTTCACTCTATTTTCTCCTATATGGATACATGTAGTTGGAACTCTAAATCAAACACGGTTTGTGCTAGCTCTTTGAAACTTGGCCCAATAATGTAGTTCCAAGTTCTATCACTAAGCTTTGTGTCCTATTGAAGTAGCCCCAAGCAGAGTCTGACGAGAACCACTTTCATTGAAAGGGGTTGCCAAGCTTCCAAAAAACTACGAGTTTCCTGAATTCTCAGCAAACATTTTTTCACCCAATTTTGATGATACTTGCAGGTAATGATCAGTACACCAATTCCACTTGGCTCACCAAATTTAGTTCTTCTAGGTTAAAGCGTTCCTATGCAGTAACAGTTTTCATGTTTAGGTTTACTCCGTTTTCTCCTATATGGATACATGTACTTGGAACTCTAAATCAAACACGGTTTGTGCTAGCTCTTTGAAACTTGGCACAAAAATGTAGTTCCAAGTTCTATCGCTAAGGATTGTGTCCTATGAAGTAGCCCCAAGCAGAGACTACGAGAATCACTTTCATTGAAAGGGGTTGCCAAGTTTCTAAAAAACTTCGAGTTTCCGGAAATCTCAGCAAACATTTTTTCACCCAAATCTTGATGATACTTGCAGGTAATGATGAGTACACCAGTCCCACTTGGGCTCACGAAATTTCGATCTTCTAGGTTAAAACGTTCCTTTGCAGGAACCGTTTTCATTTTTAGGTTTCACTCTGTTTTCTCCTATATGGATACATGTATTTGGAACTCTAAATCAAACAAGGTTTGTGCTAGCTCTTTGAAAATTGGCACAATAATGTATTTCCAAGTTGTATCGCTATGGTTTGTGTCCTATTGAAGTAGCCCCAAGCAGAGACTGACGAGAATCACTTTCATTGAAAGGGGTTGCCAACCTTCCAAAAACTACGAGTTTCTGAAATCTCAGCAAACATTTTTTCACCCAATCTTGATGATACTTGCAGGTAATGATCAGTACACCAATCCCACTTGGCTCACCAAATTTCGTTCTTCTAGGTTAAAGCGTTCCTTTGCAGTAACAGTTTTCATGTTTAGGTTTTACTCTGTTTCCTCCTATATGGATACATGTAGTTGGAACTCTAAATCAAACACGGTTTGTGCTAACTCTTTGAAACTTGGCACAATAATGTAGTTCCAAGTTCTATCGCTAAGGTTTGTGTCCTACTGAAGTAGCCCCAAGCAGAGACTGACGAGAATCACTTTCATTGAAAGGGGTTGCCAAGCTTCCAAAAACTACGAATTTCCTGAAATCTCAGCAAACATTTTTTTCACCCAATCTTGATGATACTTGCAGGTAATGATCAGATCACCAATCCCACTTGGCTCACCAAATTCGTTCTTCTAGGTTAAACCGTTCGTTTTCAGTAACCGTTTTCATGTTTAGTTTTCACTCTGTTTTCTCCTATATGTATACATGTATTTGGAACTCAAAATGAAACACGGTTTGTGCTAGCTCTTTGAAACTTGGCACAATAATGTACTTCCAAGTTCTATCGCTATGGATTGTGTCCCATTGAAGTAGCCCAAGCAGAGACTGACGAGAATCACTTTCATTGAAAGGGGTTGCCAAGCTTCCAAAAAACTAAGAGTTTCCGGAAATCTCAGCAAACATTTTTTTCACCCAATCTTGATGATACTTGGAGGTAATGATCGGTACACCAGTCCCACTTGGCTCACCAAATTTCGTTATTCTAGGTTAAACCGTTCCTATGCAGTAAACGTTTTCATCTTTAGGTTTCACTCTGTTTTCTCCTATATGGATACATGTAGTTGGAACTCTATATCAAACACGGTTTGTGCTAGCTCTTTGAAACTTGGCACAATAATGTAGTTCCAAGTTCTGTCCCTTTGGTTTGTGTCCTATGGAAGTAGCCCAAAGCAGAGACTGACGAGAATCACTTTCATTGAAAGGGGTTGCCAAGTTTCCAAAAAAACTTCGAGTTTCTGGAAATCTCAGCAAACATTTTTTTCACCCAATCTTGATGATACTTGCAGGTAATGATGAGTAAACCAGTCCCACTTGGCTCACGAAATTCGTTCTTCTAGGTTAAACCGTTCGTTTGCAGTAACAGTTTTCATGTTTAGGTTTTACTCTGTTTCCTCCTATATGGATACATGTAGTTGGAACTCTAAATCAAACACGGTTTGTGCTAGCTCTTTGAAACTTGGCACAATAATGTTGTTCCAAGTTCTATCGCTAAGCTTTGTGTCCTATTGAAGTAGCCCCAAGCAGAGACTGACGAGAATCACTTTCATTGAAAGGGGTTGCCAAGCTTCCAAAAACTACGAGTTTCCTGAAATCTCAGCAAACATTTTTTCACCCAATCTTGATGATACTTGCAGGTAATGATCAGTTCACCAATCCCACTTGGCTCACCAATTTTCGTTCTTCTAGGTTAAACCGTTCGTTTTCAGTAACCGTTTTCATGTTTAGGTTTCACTCTGTTTTCTCCTATATGTATACATGTATTTGGAACTCAAATTGAAACACGGTTTGTGCTAGCTCTTTGAAACTTGGCACAATAATGTAGTTCCAAGTTCTATCGCTATGGATTGTGTCCCATTGAAGTAGCCCAAGCAGAGACTGACGAGAATCACGTTCATTGAAAGGGGTTGCCTAGCTTCCAAAAACTAAGAGTTTCCGGAAATCTCAGCAAACATTTTTTCACCCAATCTTGATGATACTTGGAGGTAATGATCGCTACACCAGTCCCACTTGGCTCACCAAATTTCATTGTTCTAGGTTAAAACCGTTCCTATGCAGTAACCGTTTTCATGTTAAGGTTTCACTCTATTTTCTCCTATATGGATACATGTAGTTGGAACTCTAAATCAAACACGGTTTGTGCTAGCTCTTTGAAACTTGGCCCAATAATGTAGTTCCAAGTTCTATCACTAAGCTTTGTGTCCTATTGAAGTAGCCCCAAGCAGAGTCTGACGAGAACCACTTTCATTGAAAGGGGTTGCCAAGCTTCCAAAAAACTACGAGTTTCCTGAATTCTCAGCAAACATTTTTTCACCCAATTTGATGATACTTGCAGGTAATGATCAGTACACCAATTCCACTTGGCTCCACCAAATTTAGTTCTTCTAGGTTAAAGCGTTCCTATGCAGTAACAGTTTTCATGTTTAGGTTTTACTCCGTTTTCTCCTATATGGATACATGTACTTGGAACTCTAAATCAAACACGGTTTGTGCTAGCTCTTTGAAACTTGGCACAAAAATGTAGTTCAAGTTCTATCGCTAAGGATTGTGTCCTATTGAAGTAGCCCCAAGCAGAGACTACGAGAATCACTTTCATTGAAAGGGGTTGCCAAGTTTCTAAAAAACTTCGAGTTTCCGGAAATCTCAGCAAACATTTTTTCACCCAATCTTGATGATACTTGCAGGTAATGATGAGTACACCAGTCCCACATGGCTCACGAAATTTCGATCTTCTAGGTTAAAACGTTCCTTTGCAGGAAACCGTTTTCATTTTTAGGTTTCACTCTGTTTTCTCCTATATGGATACATGTATTTGGAACTCTAAATCAAACAAGGTTTGTGCTAGCTCTTTGAAAATTGGCACAATAATGTATTTCCAAGTTGTATCGCTATGGTTTGTGTCCTATTGAAGTAGCCCCAAGCAGAGACTGACGAGAATCACTTTCATTGAAAGGGGTTGCCAACCTTCCAAAAACTACGAGTTTCCTGAAATCTCAGCAAACATTTTTTCACCCAATCTTGATGATACTTGCAGGTAATGATCAGTACACCAATCCCACTTGGCTCACCAAATTTCGTTCTTCTAGGTTAAAGCGTTTCCTTTGCAGTAACAGTTTTCATGTTTAGGTTTTACTCTGTTTCCTCCTATATGGATACATGTAGTTGGAACTCTAAATCAAACACGGTTTGTGCTAGCTCTTTGAAACTTGGCACAATAATGTAGTTCCAAGTTCTATCGCTAAGGTTTGTGTCCTACTGAAGTAGCCCCAAGCAGAGACTGACGAGAATCACTTTCATTGAAAGGGGTTGCCAAGCTTCCAAAAACTACGAATTTCCTGAAATCTCAGCAAACATTTTTTCACCCAATCTTGATGATACTTGCAGGTAATGATCAGATCACCAATCCCACCTTGGCTCACCAAATTTCGTTTCTTCTAGGTTAAACCGTTCGTTTTCAGTAACCGTTTTCATGTTTAGTTTTCACTCTGTTTTCTCCTATATGTATACATGTATTTGGAACTCAAAATGAAACACGGTTGTGCTAGCTCTTTGAAAACTTGGCACAATAATGTACTTCCAAGTTCTATCGCTATGGATTGTGTCCCATTGAAGTAGCCCAAGCAGAGACTGACGAGAATCACTTTCATTGAAAGGGGTTGCCAAGCTTCCAAAAAACTAAGAGTTTCCGGAAATCTCAGCAAACATTTTTTTCACCCAATCTTGATGATACTTGGAGGTAATGATCGGTACACCAGTCCCACTTGGCTCACCAAATTTCGTTGTTCTAGGTTAACCGTTCCTATGCAGTAACCGTTTTCATGTTAAAGGTTTCACTCTATTTCTCCTAAATGGATACATGTAGTTGGAACTCTAAATCAAACACGGTTTGTGCTAGCTCTTTGAAACTTGGCACAATAATGTAGTTCCAAGTTCTATCACTAAGCTTTGTGTCCTATTGAAGTAGCCCCAAGCAGAGTCTGACGAGAACCACTTTCATTGAAATGGGTTGCCAAGCTTCCAAAAAACTATGAGTTTCCTGAATTCTCAGCAAACATTTTTTCACCCAATCTTGATGATACTGGCAGGAAATGATCAGTACACTAATCCCACCTGGCTCACCAAATTTCGTTCTTCTAGGTTAAACCGTTCCTTTGCGGTAACCGTTTTCATGTTTAGGTTTTACTCTGTTTTCTCCTATATGAATACATGTAGTTGGAACTCTAAATCAAACACGGTTTGTGCTAGCTCTTTGAAACCTGGCACAATAATGTAGATCCAAGTTCTATCGCTAAGGATTGTGTCCTATTGAAGTAGCCCCAAACAGAGACTACGAGAATCACTTTCATTGAAAGGAGTTTCCAAGTTTCCAAAAAACTTCGAGTTTCCGGAAATCTCAGCAAACATTTTTTCACCCAATCTTGATGATACTTGCAGGTAATGATGAGTACACCAGTCCCACTTGGCTCACGAAATTTCGATCTTCTAGGTTTAAAACGTTCCTTTGCAGTAACCGTTTTCATTTTTAGGTTTCACTCTGTTTTCTCCTATATGGATACATGTATTTGGAAGTCTAAATCAAACACGGTTTGTGCTAGCTCTTTGAAACTTGGCACAATAATGTAGTTCCAAGTTCTTTCGCTAAGGTTTGTGTCATATTGAAGTAGCCAAAAGGAGAGTCTGACGAGAACCACTTTCATTGATAGGGGTTGCCAAGCTTCCAATAAATTACGAGTTTCCTGAAATCTCAGCAAACATTTTGCCACCCAATCTTGATGATACTTGCAGGTAATGATCAGTACACCAATCCCACTTGGCTCACCAAATTTTGTTCTTCTAGGTTAAACCGTTCCTTTGCAGGAACAGTTTTCATGTTTAGGTTTTACTCTGTTTTCTCCTATATGGATACATGTAGTTGGAACTCTAATTCAAACACGGTTTGTGCTAGCTCTTTGAAACTTGGCACAATAATGTAGTTCCAAGTTCTCTCGCTTTGGTTTGTGTCCTATTGATGTAGCCCCAAGCAGAGACTGACGAGAATCACTTTCATTGAAAGGGGTTGCCAAGCTTCCAAAAAACTACGAGTTTCAGGAAAACTCAGCAAACATTTTTTCACCCAATCTTGATGATACTTGCAGGTAATGATGAGTACACCAGTCCCACTTGGCTCACCAAATTTCGTTCTTCTACGATAAACCGGTCCTTTGCAGTAACCGTTTTCATGTTTAGGTTTCACTCTGTTTTCTCCTATATGGATACATGTATTTGGAACTCTAAATCAAACACGGTTTGTGCTAGCTCTTTGAAACTTGGCACAATAATGTAGTTCCAAGTTCTATCACTAAGGTTTGTGTCCTATTGAAGAAGCCCCAAGCAGAGACTACGAGAATCACTTTCATTGAAAGGGGTTGCCAAGCTTCCAAAAAATTAAGAGTTTCCGGAAATCTCAGCAAACTTTTTTTCACCCAATCTTGATGATACTTGCAGGTAATGATGAGTACACCAGTCCCACTTGGCTCACGGAATTTCGATCTTCTAGGTTTAAAACGTTCCTTTGCAGTAACCGTTTTTCATTTTTAGGTTTCACTCTGTTTTCTCCTATATGGATACATGTATTTGGAACTCTAAATCAAACACGGTTTGTGCTAGCTCTTTGAAACTTGGCACAATAATGTAGTTCCAAGTTCTATCGCTAAGCTTTGTGTCCTATTGAAGTAGCCCCAAGCAGAGACTGACGAGAACCACTTTCATTGAAAGGGGTTGCCAAGCTTCCAAAAACTACGAGTTTCCTGAAATCTCAGCAAACATTTTTTCACCCAATCTTGATGATACTGGCAGGTAATGATCAGTTCACCAATCCCACTTGGCTCACTAAATTTCGTTCTTCTAGGTTAAACCGTTGGTTTGCAGTAACCGTTTTCATGTTTAGGTTTCACTCTGTTTTCTCCTATATGTATACATGTATTTGGAACTCAAAATGAAACACGGTTTGTGCTCGCTCTTTGAAACTTGGCACAATAATGTAGTTCCAAGTTCTATCGCTATGGATTCTGTCCCATTGAAGTAGCCCAAGCAGAGACTGACGAGAATCACTTTCATTGAAAGGGGTTGCCAAGCTTCCAAAAAACTAAGAGTTTCCGGAAATCTCAGCAAACATTTTTTCACCCAATCTTGATGATACTTGGAGGTAATGATCGGTACACCAGTCCCAGTTGGCTCACCAAATTTCGTTGTTCTAGGTTAAACCGTTCCTATGCAGTAACCGTTTTCATGTTAAGGTTTCACTCTATTTTCTCCTATATGGATACATGTTGTTGGAACTCTAAATCAAACACGGTTTGTGCTAGCTCTTTGAAACTTGGCACAATAATGTAGTTCCAAGTTCTATCACTAAGCTTTGTGTCCTATTGAAGTAGCCCCAAGCAGAGTCTGACGAGAACCACTTTCATTGAAAGAGGTTGCCAAGCTTCCAAAAACTACGAGTTTCCTGAATTCTCAGCAAACATTTTTTCACCCAATCTTGATGATACTTGCAGGTAATGATCAGTACACTAATCCCACTTGGCTCACCAAATTTCGTTCTTTTAAGTTAAATCGTTCCTTTGCAGTAACCGTTTTCATGTTTTGGTTTCACTCTGTTTTCTCTTATATGGATACATGTAGTTGGAACTCTAAATCAAACACGGTTTGTGCTAGCTCTTTGAAACTTGGCACAATAATGTAGTTCCAAGTTCTATCGCTAAGGATTGTGTCCTATTGAAGTAGCCCCAAGCAGAGACTACGAGAATCACTTTCATTGAAAGGGGTTGCCAAGTTTCTAAAAAACTTCGAGTTTCCGGAAATCTCAGCAAACATTTTTTCACCCAATCTTGATGATACTTGCAGGTAATGATGAGTATACCAGTCCCACTTGGCTCACGAAATTTCGATCTTCTAGGTTAAAACGTTCCTTTGCAGGAACCGTTTTCATTTTTAGGTTTCACTCTGTTTTCTCCTATATGGATACATGTATTTGGAACTCTAAATCAAACAAGGTTTGTGCTAGCTCTTTGAAAATTGGCACAATAATGTATTTCCAAGTTGTATCGCTATGGTTTGTGTCCTATTGAAGTAGCCCCAAGCAGAGACTGAGGAGAATCACTTTCATTGAAAGGGGTTGCCAACCTTCCAAAAACTACGAGTTTCCTGAAATCTCAGCAAACATTTTTTCACCGAATCTTGATGATACTGGCAGGTAATGATCAGTTCACCAATCCCACTTGGCTCACCAAATTTCGTTCTACTAGGTTAAACCGTTATTTGCAGTAACCGTTTTCATGTTTAGGTTTCACTCTGTTTTCTCCTATATGGATACATGTATTTGGAACTCAAAATCAAACACGGTTTGTGCTAGCTCTTTGAAACTTGGCACAATAATGAAGTTCCAAGTTCTATCGCTATGGATTGTGTCCCATTGAAGTAGCCCCAAGCAGAGACTGACAAGAATCACTTTCATTGAAAGGGGTTGCCAAGCTTCCAGAAAACTATGAGTTTCCGGAAAACTCAGCAAACCTTTTTTCACCCAATCTTGACGATACTTGCAGGTAATGATGAGTGCACCAGTCCCACTTGGCTCACAAAATTTCGTTCTTCTAGGTTAAACCGTTCGTGTTTGCAGTAACCGTTTTCATGTTTAGGTTTCACTCTGTTTTCTCCTATATGGATACATGTATTTGGAACTCTAAATCAAACACGGTTTGTGCTAGCTCTATGAAACTTGGCACAATAGTGTAGTTCCAAGTTCTTTCGCTAAGGTTTTTGTCCTATTGAAGTAGCCCCAAGCAGAGTCTGACGAGAACCACTTTCATTGAAAGGGGTTGCCAAGCTTCCAAAAAACTACGAGTTTCCTGAAATCTCAGCAAACATTTTTTCACCCAATCTTGATGATACTTGCAGGTAATGATCAGTACACCAATCCCACTTGGCTCACCAAATTTCGTTCTTCTAGGTTAAACCGTTCCTTTGCAGTAACCGTTTTCATGTTTAGGTTTCACTCTGTTTTCTCCTATATGGATACATGTATTTGGAACTCTAATCAAACACAGTTTGTGCTAGCTCTTTGAAACTTGGCACAATAGTGTAGTTCCAAGTTCTTTCGCTAAGGTTTGTGTCATATTGAAGTAGCCCCAAGGAGAGTCTGACGAGAACCACTTTCATTGAAAAGGGTTGCCAAGCTTCCAAAAAATTACGAGTTTCCTGAAATCTCAGCAAATATTTTGTCACCCAATCTTAATGATACTTGCAGGTAATGATCAGTACACCAATCCCACTTGGCTCACCCAAATTTCGTTCTTCTAGGTTAAACCGTTCCTTTGCAGTAACAGTTTTCATGTTTAGGTTTTACTCTGTTTTCTCCTATATGGATACATGTAGTTGGAACTCTAAATCAACACGGTTTGTGCTAGCTCTTTGAAACTTGGCACAATAATGTAGTTCCAAGTTCTATCGCTATGGTTTGTGTCCTATTGATGTAGCCCCAAGCAGAGACTGACGAGAATCACTTTCATTGAAAGGGGTTGCCAAGCTTCCAAAAAACTACGAGTTTCAAGAAAACTCAGCAAACATTTTTTCACCCAATCTTGATGATACTTGCAGGTAATGATGAGTACACCAGTCCCACATGGCTCAACCAAATTTCGTTCTTCTACGTTAAACCGGTCCTTTGCAGTAACCGTTTCATGTTAGGTTTCACTCTGTTTTCTCGTATATGGATACATGTATTTGGAACTCTAAATCAAACACGGTTTGTGCTAGCTCTTTGAAACTTGGCAAATAATGTAGTTCCAAGTTCTATCGCTAAGGTTTGTGTCCTAGTGAAGTAGCCCCAAGCAGAGACTGACGAGAATCACTTACATTGATAGGGGTTGCCAAGCTTCAAAAAACTACGAGTTTCCTGAAATCTCAGCAAACATTTCTTCACCCAATCTTGATGATACTGGCAGGAAATGATCAGTACACTAATCCCACTTGGCTCACCAAATTTCGTTCTTTTCAGTTAAATCGTTCCTTTGCAGTAACCGTTTTCATGTTTTGGTTTCACTCTGTTTTCTCCTATATGGATACATGTAGTTTAAACTCTAAATCAAACACGGTTTGTGCTAGCTCTTTGAAACTTGGCACAATAATGTAGTTCCAAGTTCTATCGCTAAGGTTTGTGTCCTATTGAAGAAGCCCCAAGCAGAGAATACGAGAATCACTTTCATTGAAAGGGGTTGCCAAGCTTCCAAAAAACTAAGAGTTTCCGGAAATCTCAGCAAACATTTTTTCACCCAATCTTGATGATACTTGCAGGTAATGATCAGTACACCAGTCCCACTTGGCTCACGAAATTTCGATCTTCTAGGTTAAAACGTTCCTTTGCAGTAACCGTTTTAATTTTTAGGTTCACTCTGTTTTTCTCCTATATGGATACATGTAGTTGGAACTCTATATCAAACACGGTTTGTGGTAGCTCTTTGAAACTTGGCACAATAATGTAGTTCCAAGTTCTATCGCTATGGATTGTGTCTTATTGAAGTAGCCCCAAGAGAGACTGACAAGAATCACTTCATTGAAAGGGGTTGCCAAGCTTCCAAAAAACTACGAGTTTCCGGAAAAACTCAGCAAACATTTTTTCACCCAATCTTGATGATACTAGCAGGTAATGATGAATACACGAGTCCCAGTTAGCTCACCAAATTTCGTCTTCTTGGTTAAACCATTCCTTTGCAGTAACCATTTTCATGTTTAGGTTTCACTCTGTTTTCTCATATATGGATACATGTAGTTGGAACTCTAAATCAAACATAGTTTGTGCTAGCTCTTGAAACTTGGCACAATAATGTACTTCCAAGTTTTATCGCTATGGTTTGTGTCCTATTGAGGTAGCCCCAAGCAGAGACTGACGAGAATACTTTCATTGAAAGGGGTTGCCAAGCTTCCAAAAATACGAGTTTCCTGAAATCTCAGCAAACATTTTTTCACCCAATCTTGATGATAGTTTCAGGGTAATGATCAGTTCACCAATCCCACTTGGCTCACCAAATTTCGTTATTCTAGGTTAAAACCGTTCCTATGCAGTAAACGTTTTCATCTTTAGGTTTCACTCTGTTTTTCTCCTATATGGATACATGTAGTTGGAACTCTATATCAAACACGGTTTGTGCTAGCTCTTTGAAACTTCTCACAATAATGTAGTTCCAAGTTCTGTCCCTTTGGTTTGTGTCCTATGGAAGTAGCCCCAAGCAGAGACTGACGAGAATCACTTTCATTGAAAGGGGTTTGCCAAGTTTCAAAAAACTTCGAGTTTCTGGAAATCTCAGCAAACATTTTTTCACCCAATCTTGATGATACTTGCAGGTAATGATGAGTAAACCAGTCCCACTTGGCTCACGAAATTTCGTTCTTCTAGGTTAAACCGTTCGTTTGCAGTAACAGTTTTCATGTTTAGGTTTTACTCTGTTTCCTCCTATATGGATACATGTAGTTGGAACTCTAAATCAAACACGGTTTGTGCTAGCTCTTTGAAACTTGGCACAATAATGTTGTTCCAAGTTCTATCGCTAAGCTTTGTGTCCTATTGAAGTAGCCCCAAGCAGAGACTGAACGAGAATCACTTTCATTGAAAGGGGTTGCCAAGCTTCCAAAAACTACGAGGTTTCCTGAAATCTCAGCAAACATTTTTTCACCCAATCTTGATGATACTTGCAGGTAATGATCAGTTCACCAATCCCACTTGGCTCACCAAATTTCGTTCTTCTAGGTTAAACCGTTCGTTTTCAGTAACCGTTTTCATGTTTAGGTTTCACTCTGTTTTCTCCTATATGTATACATGTATTTGGAACTCAAATTGAAACACGGTTTGTGCTAGCTCTTTGAAACTTGGCACAATAATGTAGTTCCAAGTTCTATCGCTATGGATTGTGTCCCATTGAAGTAGCCCAAGCAGAGACTGACGAGAATCACGTTCATTGAAAGGGGTTGCCTAGCTTCCAAAAAACTAAGAGTTTCCGGAAATCTCAGCAAACATTTTTTCACCCAATCTTGATGATACTTGCAGGTAATGATGAGTACACCAGTCCCACTTGGCTCACCAAATTTCGTTCTTCTACGATAAACCGGTCCTTTGCAGTAACCGTTTTCATGTTTAGGTTTCACTCTGTTTTCTCCTATATGGATACATGTATTTGGAACTCTAAATCAAACACGGTTTGTGCTAGCTCTTTGAAACTTGGCACATAATGTAGTTCCAAGTTCTATCGCTAAGGTTTGTGTCCTATTGAAGAAGCCCCAAGCAGAGACTACGAGAATCACTTTCATTGAAAGGGGTTGCCAAGCTTCCAAAAAATTAAGAGTTTCCGGAAATCTCAGCAAACTTTTTTTCACCCAATCTTGATGATACTTGCAGGTAATGATGAGTACACCAGTCCCACTTGGCTCCACGGAATTTCGATCTTCTAGGTTAAAACGTTCCTTTGCAGTAACCGTTTTCATTTTTAGGTTTCACTCTGTTTTCTCCTATATGGATACATGTATTTGGAACTCTAAATCAAACACGGTTTGTGCTAGCTCTTTGAAACTTGGCACAATAATGTAGTTCCAAGTTCTATCGCTAAGCTTTGTGTCCTATTGAAGTAGCCCCAAGCAGAGACTGACGAGAACCACTTTCATTGAAAGTGGTTGCCCAAGCTTCCAAAAACTACGAGTTTCCTGAAATCTCAGCAAACATTTTTTCACCCAATCTTGATGATACTGGCAGGTAATGATCAGTTCACCAATCCCACTTGGCTACACTAAATTTCGTCTTCTAGGTTAAACCGTTGGTTTGCAGTAACCGTTTTCATGTTTAGGTTTCACTCTGTTTTCTCCTATATGTATACATGTATTTGGAACTCAAAATGAAACACGGTTTGTGCTAGCTCTTTGAAACTTGGCACAATAATGTAGTTCCAAGTTCTATCGCTATGGATTCTGTCCCATTGAAGTAGCCCAAGCAGAGACTGACGAGAATCACTTTCATTGAAAGGGGTTGCCAAGCTTCCAAAAAACTAAGAGTTTCCGGAAATCTCAGCAAACATTTTTTCACCCAATCTTGATGATACTTGGAGGTAATGATCGGTACACCAGTCCCAGTTGGCTCACCAAATTTCGTTGTTCTAGGTTAAACCGTTCCTATGCAGTAACCGTTTTTCATGTTAAGGTTTCACTCTATTTTCTCCTATATGGATACATGTTGTTGGAACTCTAAATCAAACACGGTTTGTGCTAGCTCTTTGAAACTTGGCACAATAATGTAGTTCCAAGTTCTATCACTAAGCTTTGTGTCTATTGAAGTAGCCCCAAGCAGAGTCTGACGAGAACCACTTTCATTGAAAGAGGTTGCCAAGCTTCCAAAAAACTACGAGTTTCCTGAATTCTCAGCAAACATTTTTTCACCAATCTTGATGATACTTGCAGGTAATGATCAGTACACTAATCCCACTTGGCTCACCAAATTTCGTTCTTTTAAGTTAAATCGTTCCTTTGCAGTAACCGTTTTCATGTTTTGGTTTCACTCTGTTTTCTCTTATATGGATACATGTAGTTGGAACTCTAAATCAAACACGGTTTGTGCTAGCTCTTTGAAACTTGGCACAATAATGTAGTTCCAAGTTCTATCGCTAAGGATTGTGTCCTATTGAAGTAGCCCCAAGCAGAGACTACGAGAATCACTTTCATTGAAAGGGGTTGCCAAGTTTCTAAAAAACTTCGAGTTTCCGGAAAATCTCAGCAAACATTTTTTCACCCAATCTTGATGATACTTGCAGGTAATGATGAGTACACCAGTCCCACTTGGCTCACGAATTTCGATCTTCTAGGTTAAAACGTTCCTTTGCAGGAACCGTTTCATTTTTAGGTTTCACTCTGTTTTCTCCTATATGGATACATGTATTTGGAACTCTAAATCAAACAAGGTTTGTGCTAGATCTTTGAAAATTGGCACAATAATGTATTTCCAAGTTGTATCGCTATGGTTTGTGTCCTATTGAAGTAGCCCCAAGCAGAGACTGACGAGAATCACTTTCATTGAAAGGGGTTGCCAACCTTCCAAAAACTACGAGTTTCCTGAAATCTCAGCAAACATTTTTTCACCGAATCTTGATGATACTGGCAGGTAATGATCAGTTCACCAATCCCACTTGGCTCACCAAATTTCGTTCTACTAGGTTAACCGTTCCTTTGCAGTAACCGTTTTCATGGTTTAGGTTTCACTCTGTTTTCTCCTATATGGATACATGTATTTGGAACTCAAAATCAAACACGGTTTGTGCTAGCTCTTTGAAACTTGGCACAATAATGAAGTTCCAAGTTCTATCGCATGGATTGTGTCCCATTGAAGTAGCCCAAGCAGAGACTGACAAGAATCACTTTCATTGAAAGGGGTTGCCAAGCTTCCAGAAAACTATGAGTTTCCGGAAAACTCAGCAAACCTTTTTTCACCCAACTTGACGATACTTGCAGGTAATGATGAGTGCACCAGTCCCACTTGGCTCACAAAATTTCGTTCTTCTAGGTTAAACGTTCGTTTGCAGTAACCGTTTTCATGTTTAGGTTTCACTCTGTTTTCTCCTATATGGATACATGTATTTGGAACTCTAAATCAAACACGGTTTGTGCTAGCTCTATGAAACTTGGCACAATAGTGTAGTTCCAAGTTCTTTCGCTAAGGTTTTTGTCCTATTGAAGTAGCCCAAGCAGAGTCTGACGAGAACCACTTTCATTGAAAGGGTTGCCAAGCTTCCAAAAAACTACGAGTTTCCTGAAATCTCAGCAAACATTTTTTCACCCAATCTTGATGATACTTGCAGGTAATGATCAGTACACCAATCCCACTTGGCTCACCAAATTTCGTTCTTCTAGGTTAAACCGTTCCTTTGCAGTAACCGTTTTCATGTTTAGGTTTCACTCTGTTTTCTCCTATATGGATACATGTATTTGGAACTCTAAATCAAACACAGTTTGTGCTAGCTCTTTGAAACTTGGCACAATAGTGTAGTTCCAAGTTCTTTCGCTAAGGTTTGTGTCATATTGAAGTAGCCCCAAGGAGAGTCTGACGAGAACCACTTTCATTGAAAAGGGTTGCCAAGCTTCCAAAAAATTACGAGTTTCCTGAAATCTCAGCAAATATTTTGTCACCCAATCTTAATGATACTTGCAGGTAATGATCAGTACACCAATCCCACTTGGCTCACCAAATTTCGTTCTTCTAGGTTAAACCGTTCCTTTGCAGTAAAAGTTTTCATGTTTAGGTTTTACTCTGTTTTCTCCTATATGGATACATGTAGTTGGAACTCTAAATCAAACACGGTTTGTGCTAGCTCTTTGAAACTTGGCACAATAATGTAGTTCCAAGTTCTATCGCTATGGTTTGTGTCCTATTGATGTAGCCCCAAGCAGAGACTGACGAGAATCACTTTCATTGAAAGGGGTTGCCAAGCTTCCAAAAAACTACGAGTTTCAAGAAAACTCAGCAAACATTTTTTCACCCAATCTTGATGATACTTGCAGGTAATGATGAGTACACCAGTCCCACATGGCTCACCAAATTTCGTTCTTCTACGTTAAACCGGTCCTTTGCAGTAACCGTTTCATATTTAGGTTTCACTCTGTTTTCTCGTATATGGATACATGTATTTGGAACTCTAAATCAAACACGGTTTGTGCTAGCTCTTTGAAACTTGGCACAATAATGTAGTTCCAAGTTCTATCGCTAAGGTTTGTGTCCTAGTGAAGTAGCCCCAAGCAGAGACTGACGAGAATCACTTACATTGATAGGGGTTGCCAAGCTTCCAAAAACTACGAGTTTCCTGAAATCTCAGCAAACATTTCTTCACCCAATCTTGATGATACTGGCAGGAAATGATCAGTACACTAATCCCACTTGGCTCACCAAATTTCGTTCTTTCAGTTAAATCGTTCCTTTGCAGTAACCGTTTCATGTTTTGGTTTCACTCTGTTTTCTCCTATATGGATACATGTAGTTGGAACTCTAAATCAAACACGGTTTGTGCTAGCTCTTTGAAACTTGGCACAATAATGTAGTTCCAAGTTCTATCGCTAAGGTTTGTGTCCTATTGAAGAAGCCCCAAGCAGAGAATACGAGAATCACTTTCATTGAAAGGGGTTGCCAAGCTTCCAAAAAACTAAGAGTTTCCGGAAATCTCAGCAAACATTTTTTCACCCAATCTTGATGATACTTGCAGGTAATGATCAGTACACCAGTCCCACTTGGCTCACGAAATTTCGATCTTCTAGGTTAAAACGTTCCTTTGCAGTAACCGTTTTAATTTTTAGGTTTCACTCTGTTTTCTCCTATATGGATACATGTAGTTGGAACTCTATATCAAACACGGTTTGTGGTAGCTCTTTGAAACTTGGCACAATAATGTAGTTCCAAGTTCTATCGCTATGGATTGTGTCTTATTGAAGTAGCCCCAAGCAGAGACTGACAAGAATCACTTTCATTGAAAGGGGTTGCCAAGCTTCCAAAAAACTACGAGTTTCCGGAAAACTCAGCAAACATTTTTTTCACCCAATCTTGATGATACTAGCAGGTAATGATGAATACACCAGTCCCAGTTAGCTCACCAAATTTCGTTCTTCTTGGTTAAACCATTCCTTTGCAGTAACCATTTTCATGTTTAGGTTTCACTCTGTTTTCTCATATATGGATACATGTAGTTGGAACTCTAAATCAAACATAGTTTGTGCTAGCTCTTTGAAACTTGGCACAATAATGTACTTCCAAGTTTTATCGCTATGGTTTGTGTCCTATTGAGGTAGCCCCAAGCAGAGACTGACGAGAATCACTTTCATTGAAAGGGGTTGCCAAAGCTTCCAAAAATACGAGTTTCCTGAAATCTCAGCAAACATTTTTTCACCCAATGTTGATGATAGTTTCAGGTAATGATCAGTTCACCAATCCCACTTGGCTCACCAAATTTCGTTATTCTAGGTTAAACCGTTCCTATGCAGTAAACGTTTTCATCTTTAGGTTTCACTCTGTTTTCTCCTATATGGATACATGTAGTTGGAACTCTATATCAAACACGGTTTGTGCTAGCTCTTTGAAACTTCTCACAATAATGTAGTTCCAAGTTCTGTCCCTTTGGTTTGTGTCCTATGGAAGTAGCCCCAAGCAGAGACTGACGAGAATCACTTTCATTGAAAGGGGTTGCCAAGTTTCCAAAAAACTTCGAGTTTCTGGAAATCTCAGCAAACATTTTTTCACCCAATCTTGATGATACTTGCAGGTAATGATGAGTAAACCAGTCCCACTTGGCTCACGAAATTTCGTTCTTCTAGGTTAAACCGTTCGTTTGCAGTAACAGTTTTCATGTTTAGGTTTTACTCTGTTTCCTCCTATATGGATACATGTAGTTGGAACTCTAAATCAAACACGGATTGTGCTAGCTCTTTGAAACTTGGCACAATAATGTTGTTCCAAGTTCTATCGCTAAGCTTTGTGTCCTATTGAAGTAGCCCCAAGCAGAGACTGACGAGAATCACTTTCATTGGAAAAGGGGTTGCCAAGCTTCCAAAAACTACGAGTTTCCTGAAATCTCAGCAAACATTTTTTCACCCAATCTTGATGATACTTGCAGGTAATGATCAGTTCACCAATCCCACTTGGCTCACCAAATTTCGTTCTTCTAGGTTAAACCGTTCGTTTTCAGTAACCGTTTTCATGTTAGGTTTCACTCTGTTTTCTCCTATATGTATACATGTATTTGGAACTCAAATTGAAACACGGTTTGTGCTAGCTCTTTGAAACTTGGCACAATAATGTAGTTCCAAGTTCTATCGCTATGGATTGTGTCCCATTGAAGTAGCCCAAGCAGAGACTGACGAGAATCACGTTCATTGAAAGGGGTTGCCTAGCTTCCAAAAAACTAAGAGTTTCCGGAAATCTCAGCAAACATTTTTTTCACCCAATCTTGATGATACTTGGAGGTAATGATCGCTACACCAGTCCCACTTGGCTCACCAAATTTCGTTGTTGTAGGTTAAACCGTTCCTATGCAGTAACCGTTTTCATGTTAAGGTTTCACTCTATTTTCTCCTATATGGATACATGTAGTTGGAACTCTAAATCAAACACGGTTTGTGCTAGCTCTTTGAAACTTGGCACAATAATGTAGTTCCAAGTTCCTATCACTAAGCTTTGTGTCCTATTGAAGTAGCCCCAAGCAGAGTCTGACGAGAACCACTTTCATTGAAAGGGGTTGCCAAGCTTCCAAAAAACTACGAGTTTCCTGAATTCTCAGCAAACATTTTTTCACCCAATTTTGATGATACTTGCAGGTAATGATCAGTACACCAATTCCACTTGGCTCACCAAATTTAGTTCTTCTAGGTTAAAGCGTTCCTATGCAGTAACAGTTTTCATGTTTAGGTTTTACTCCGTTTTCTCCTATATGGATAAATGTACTTGGAACTCTAAATCAAAAACGGTTTGTGCTAGCTCTTTGAAACTTGGCACAATAATGTAGTTCCAACTTCTATCGCTAAGCTTTGTGTCTTATTGAAGTAGCCCCAAGCAGAGACTGACGAGAATCACTTACATTGAAAGGGGTTGCCAAGCTTCCAAAAAACTACGAGTTTCCTGAAATCTCAGCAAACATTTTTCACCCAATCTTGATGATACTTGCAGGTAATGATCAGTACACCAATCCCACTTGGCTCACCAAATTTCGTTCTTCTAGGTTAAAGCGTTCCTTTGCAGTAACAGTTTTCATGTTTAGGTTTTACTCTGTTTCCTCCTATATGGATACATGTAGTTGGAACTCTAAATCAAACACGGTTTGTGCTAGCTCTTTGAAACTTGGCACAATAATGTAGTTCCAAGTTCTATCGCTAAGGTTTGTGTCCTACTGAAGTAGCCCCAAGCAGAGACTGACGAGAATCACTTTCATTGAAAGGGGTTGCCAAGCTTCCAAAAACTACGAATTTCCTGAAATCTCAGCAAACATTTTTTCACCCAATCTTGATGATACTTGCAGGTAATGATCAGTTCACCAATCCCACTTGACTCACCAAATTTCGTTCTTCTAGGTTAAACCGTTCGTTTCAGTAACCGTTTTCATGTTTAGTTTTCACTCTGTTTTCTCCTATATGTATACATGTATTTGGAACTCAAAATGAAACACGGTTTGTGCTAGCTCTTTGAAACTTGGCACAATAATGTACTTCCAAGTTCTATCGCTATGGATTGTGTCCCATTGAAGTAGCCCAAGCAGAGACTGACGAGAATCACTTTCATTGAAAGGGGGTTGCCAAGCTTCCAAAAAACTAAGAAGTTTCCGGAAATCTCAGCAAACATTTTTTCACCCAATCTTGATGATACTTGGAGGTAATGATCGGTACACCAGTCCCACTTGGCTCACCAAATTTCGTTGTTCTAGGTTAAACCGTTCCTATGCAGTAACCGTTTTCATGTTAAGGTTTCACTCTATTTTCTCCTATATGGATACATGTAGTTGGAACTCTAAATCAAACACGGTTTGTGCTAGCTCTTTGAAACTTGGCACAATAATGTAGTTCCAAGTTCTATCACTAAGCTTTGTGTCCTATTGAAGTAGCCCCAAGCAGAGTCTGACGAGAACCACTTTCATTGAAAGGGGTTGCCAAGCTTCCAAAAAACTATGAGTTTCCTGAATTCTCAGCAAACATTTTTTCACCCAATCTTGATGATACTGGCAGGAAATGATCAGTACACTAATCCCACCTGGCTCACCAAATTTCGTTCTTCTAGGTTAAACCGTTCCTTTGCGGTAACCGTTTTCATGTTTAGGTTTTACTCTGTTTTCTCCTATATGAATACATGTAGTTGGAACTCTAAATCAAACACGGTTTGTGCTAGCTCTTTGAAACCTGGCACAATAATGTAGTTCCAAGTTCTATCGCTAAGGATTGTGTCCTATTGAAGTAGCCCCAAACAGAGACTACGAGAATCACTTTCATTGAAAGGAGTTTCCAAGTTTCCAAAAAACTTCGAGTTTCCGGAAATATCAGCAAACATTTTTTCACCCAATCTTGATGATACTTGCAGGTAATGATGAGTACACCAGTCCCACTTGGCTCACGAAATTTCGATCTTCTAGGTTAAAACGTTCCTTTGCAGTAACCGTTTTCATTTTTAGGTTTCACTCTGTTTTCTCCTATATGGATACATGTATTTGGAAGTCTAAATCAAACACGGTTTGTGCTAGCTCTTTGAAACTTGGCACAATAATGTAGTTCCAAGTTCTTTCGCTAAGGTTTGTGTCATATTGAAGTAGCCAAAAGGAGAGTCTGACGAGAACCACTTTCATTGATAGGGGTTGCCAAGCTTCCAATAAATTACGAGTTTCCTGAAATCTCAGCAAACATTTTGCCACCCAATCTTGATGACACTTGCAGGTAATGATCAGTACACCAATCCCACTTGGCTCACCAAATTTTGTTCTTCTAGGTTAAACCGTTCCTTTGCAGTAACAGTTTTCATGTTTAGGTTTTACTCTGTTTTCTCCTATATGGATACATGTAGTTGGAACTCTAAATCAAACACGGTTTGTGCTAGCTCTTTGAAACTTGGCACAATAATGTAGTTCCAAGTTCTCTCGCTTTGGTTTGTGTCCTATTGATGAAGCCCCAAGCAGAGACTGACGAGAATCACTTTCATTGAAAGGGGTTGCCAAGCTTCCAAAAAACTACGAGTTTCAGGAAAACTCAGCAAACATTTTTTCACCCAATCTTGATGATACTTGCAGGTAATGATGAGTACACCAGTCCCACTTGGCTCACCAAATTTCGTTCTTCTACGATAAACCGGTCCTTTGCAGTAACCGTTTTCATATTTAGGTTTCACTCTGTTTTCTCCTATATGGATACATGTATTTGGAACTCTAAATCAAACACGGTTTGTGCTAGCTCTTTGAAACTTGGCACAATAATGTAGTTCCAAGTTCTATCACTAAGGTTTGTGTCCTATTGAAGAAGCCCCAAGCAGAGACTACGAGAATCACTTTCATTGAAAGGGGTTGCCAAGCTTCCAAAAAATTAAGAGTTTCCGGAAATCTCAGCAAACTTTTTTTCACCCAATCTTGATGATACTTGCAGGTAATGATGAGTACACCAGTCCCACTTGGCTCACGGAATTTCGATCTTCTAGGTTAAAAACGTTCCTTTGCAGTAACCGTTTTCATTTTTAGGTTTCACTCTGTTTTCTCCTATATGGATACATGTATTTGGAACTCTAAATCAAACACGGTTTTTTGCTAGCTCCTTGAAACTTGGCACAATAATGTAGTTCCAAGTTCTATCGCTATGGTTTGTGTCCTATTGAAGTAGCCCCAAGCAGAGACTGACGAGAATCACTTTCATTGAAAGGGGTTGCCAAGCTTCCAAAAACTACGAGTTTCCTGAAATCTCAGCAAACATTTTTTGACCCAATCTTGATGATAGTTTCAGGTAATGATCAGTTCACAAATCCGACTTGGCTCACCAAATTTCGTTATTCTAGGTTAAACCGTTCGTATGCACTAACCGTTTACATGTTTAGGTTTCACTCTGTTTTCTCCTATATGGATACATGTATTTGGAACTCTATATCAAACACGGTTTGTGCTAGCTCTTTGAAACTTGGCACAATAATGTAGTTCCAAGTTCTGTCCCTTTGGTTTGTGTCCTATTGAAGTAGCCCCAAGGAGAGTCTGACGAGAACCACTTTCATTGAAAGGGGTTGCCAAGCTTCCAAAAAATTACGAGTTTCCTGAAATCTCAGCAAACATTTTGTCACCCAATCTTGATGATACTTGCAGGTAATGATCAGTACACCAATCCCACTTGGATCACCAAATTTCGTTCTTCCAGGTTAATCCGTTCCTTTTCAGTAACAGTTTTCATGTTTAGGTTTTACTCTGTTTTCTCCTATATGGATACATGTAGTTGGAACTCTAAATCAAACACGGTTTGTGCTAGCTCTTTGAAACTTGGCACAATAATGTAGTTCCAAGTTCTATCGCTATGGTTTGTGTCCTATTGATATAGCCCCAAGCAGAGACTGACGAGAATCACTTTCATTGAAAGGGGTTGCCAAGCTTCCAAAAAACTACGAGTTTCAGGAAAACTCAGCAAACATTTTTTCACCCAATCTTGATGATACTTGCAGGTAATGATGAGTACACCAGTCCCACTTGGCTCACCAAATTTCGTTCTTCGAGGTTAAACCGTTCCTTTGCAGTAACCGTTTTCATGTTTAGGTTTCACTCTGTTTTCTCCTACATGGATACATGTAGTTGGACCTCTAAATCAAACACGGTTTGTGCTAGCTCTTTGAAACTTGGCACAATAATGTAGTTCCAAGTTCTATCGCTATGGTTTGTGTCCTATGGAAATAGACCAAAACAGAGACTGATGAGAATCACATTCATTGAAAGGGGTTTCCAAGCTTCCAAAAACTACGAGTTTCCTGAAATCTAAGCAAACATTTTTTCACCCAATCTTGATGATACTTGCAGGTAATGATGAGTACACCAGTCCCACTTGGATCACCAAATTTCGTTCTTCTAGGTTAAAGCGTTCCTTTGCAGTAACAGTTTTCATGTTTAGGTTTTACTCTGTTTCCTCCTATATGGATACATGTAGTTGGAACTCTAAATCAAACACGGTTTGTGCTAGCTCTTTGAAACTTGGCACAATAATGTAGTTCCAAGTTCTATCGCTAAGGTTTGTGTCCTACTGAAGTAGCCCCAAGCAGAGACTGACGAGAATCACTTTCATTGAAAGGGGTTGCCAAGCTTCCAAAAACTACGAATTTCCTGAAATCTCAGCAAACATTTTTTCACCCAATCTTGATGATACTTGCAGGTAATGATCAGTTCACCAATCCCACTTGGCTCACCAAATTTCGTTCTTCTAGGT